>NC_048218.1:122004420-122162206 GCF_002007445.2 Ailuropoda melanoleuca | reverse complement strand
AAAAAAAAAAAAACCTATTTACAAATCTAGTAGAAGTCACTCTCTTCTCTTACTTGACCCCTCAAAGCATTTGGGATGACCAATGCTACCATCCTCTGGCTGAGTCTTTCCTTCCTTGGCCATGACTTCGAACCCTGGGTTCTTCTCCCCTCGGTGAACTCCTGGGCTCCTCTTTCCTGCTGTAATCACCAGCTGTTGCTGTTCCCCAAAACCGCATCTCTAAGTCATTGCTCTTCTAACACATTTGTCCTGGGAATTATCCACTGTCTGGTTTTTATATGGCACCTGTTTGTTGATGGCCCCTGAGTCCATGTCTGCGCTTAGCCCCTCCTCCTTGAGCATCTGGCAGTATCAACATGTCCACGGGCACTTTGGACGCATTATACCCAAACCTGAACTTTTTATTCTGGGAGAAATACAATGAGGAAAATCATGGGTTCTGTAACCTGGCTTGGCATCAATAGACAGTATTCTCTAGACTGATAATTCCATGTTTCCTTATCCCCCATGATGCCAAGAGGTCTTGTAGACCACCTTCTCCTATAACTACCTTCTCCTACCTTGCCAAAGACTAAATTTAAAACTTGGCATTGCTAGTCATGATCCACCATGATGAAGGTAATTCCTTATTATTATAATACAGAATATGCTGTGCAAATCTGAATGAGTATTACCTGCTCCAAGCCAAAGTATGAATGCTACCATGTTCTTAATATAAAACCACCAAGAATCTAGGATTCCACCCAGCCTGATTAAAGGCTGCGTAAGTCTGGGATGATACCTGCATTCCCCATCAAGTCTTATAAATGCCAGGGGCCTCCTTTCCCCAGAGTCCCGGTTCTGTTCTGGTAGATAATAACGAGGGAAAATTTCATCTATCTATCTAGTCCGTGGGAGAGGACAAACTGGTCCATGCAAATGGACCATGAAATCATGGACTTATTTGCACAGCAATAGAACCATCATGAAGATTAGAGTGACCCCCATCCATTAATTTTTTCTCTTTCTTCTTTTGGTTATCTTTCCCCCCTCAGGTGCAGAAATTTGGATCAATGCCAATTTGTTTAATTGGATTTTTAAAATAAGCACACAAAAAATATCAAGCCATCCTTCTAAGCTCTTTTAGTGAGCTCAACAAGGGCCAAATCAATTAAGCAAATTGCTTTAAAAAATTACCTACCCACTCCAAATAACATCTTCCCTACTTCAGAGATAGTACCCGCTAAGGTTTATGCAGACCAAATTTTTCCAGCTGAATACCAACTTCTCAAAACTGGGGATTTACAAGGGAAATGCTGACGGGAACTTCAGCCATGCTTGCAAAAGAGTGCAGCTCTAATCCAGCAGCGTCGTTCTGACAGCAGTTAGGGGACAAAGCAAGACCAGCCTAGACGCTCGCTCACCAAGCCTGTGGCTGTGGCCTGATTCACTTGTGCCCGCATGGTAGGGCACTCCTATTAGAACTACCTGCACTCTTTCGTTTCCTTAAATAAATAGACATGAAACTTGAAACGCCACCTGGATAGAAGTTTCCACGATTTTCTTTTTCCCTTTGTTTGCCGCCTCTCCCCTCACCTACCGTTTAATAAGCAGAGCACAGAGCTGTATTTTCTTGCAAGCAGTAATATGTAACCAGAACAAACAGAGGACGTAGGAAAGGTGGAGAAAAGTTAGATATATAAGCAAGAAAAAGTGAGTTATTGATTTTATTGACTGGTCTGTTAACTTCTGACATTGCAATAAAGTCTTATTTATTTGTATACAGAAGACTCAATTACATAGATACATATCATTTTAACAACTGGGTTATTTACAGGAGAATTGCTGCTTCATAAATAATATAGACCTGGGATTTCTCGAGCTGATGTTTATCCATTGTTACCTAAGGAAGTTGCAGATGGGTANAAACATACAAAACATACAAACATAATAAAATTATTTGCAATTCACAAACATAGCATGTAATAATAATAAACACATGTAATAATAAATATAATAATGCATCCAGCCCAGATTATTTCTGTCTTTATACCGATGGAATCTTAAAATATAATTTTGATTTTTTTTTAATGGTGGAAGAAACTCCAATATCTAAGAAGCTACAAAAATCGTGCTCTCTTTGCTGATCTCTTCATCTTGTAGCTGGCATTCCCATCATCCACTATAAAGACCCCAAACTGGACACCTGGATTTCACCCTTGCCTGCCCTCCACCCCTGTCCTTTCTGTCCCCATACAACTTCCCAGAAGGATCCCTGTGACTTCGCAATTCTGTCCCCAGCTGTCTTTGTCTCAGGTCAGTCAGCAAATCAAAGAGCGTACTTTTGCCAAACCCATTCCCACTTTTCTTGTTCTCTTCTTTGATCTTTTTTCCTCTCCGTCCTTCCCAGCTGTCCACATCCTTCTCTTGGCCGGAAGCGACACGCTTACCCCTACCACACCACTGCCACTGGCCCACAGCCCCCTCCCCGTGCAGGACCCTACCTCCTCGCTCCCATAGAGAGTAAAGGAGGAACATCTCCCAGCCCAAGATCCATGCGATGGTGTTTGGGTCTGGAGGGTTTGTCCCTCAGCTTGTAAATTCTTTGTCAGAGAGAATAAGTATGACTTAATCACCAAAGCATCCTCACCTTTTTATAGATTTGTCTTTATGTTTGATTTCGAGACAAATCGCAGCTGTAGAGAATGTTGATTTTCTCTTTACTGTGATGGATAATGAGAATGAGAATTCTCTGAAGTGCCTGGGCGTTGTTTGTCCGGAGGGTTACTCAATATCATCGCTGGACCCCCTCCGTTGTCATGTTTTCTCTGGTGAGTTAGCATCTGCTCCATAGTTTGGACCCATGAGGCAAGACTAGGGGAGGCGGGAAAGTTTTCCCTTCCCAAAATATGCTTCCTCAATCATCACTGCTCTACAGATGTCTAACGGATAATGATCCGTGTCTGCGGAGGGGCCTTCTGAGCGGAGTTTCATTAGGAGGGCAAAAGCTACCTTTTCTTAATTAAATTGCTTCAGGGTCAGCTCTGAAGGTCTTCTGGAAGCCTGAGTTTCCAGGGCTCTGGCCTCCAGATAACTGGAGAGACCGTCGCATTATGATAATGTGATTATATTCCACTTTATTATAGGATTATTGGTCAGTGAAGAAAACCCTTGTCCCCACGACTATATTGAGACTGGTGTCTTAAGGGCTGTGGAACGGTCCCCAAAGACCAGGGAGGGCACGCCTTTTTTGCCCCAGGGAGCAGCTTCCCTTGAAAGCTGCTCGAAAACGTACATGCCAGTGCCATACTACATGGCTTCAGATCCCAGTTGTGTCACTTTTACTTGGGTTGGGCAAAGTCACTTAACCTCTGCATGTCTTGCATTGGCTGTTTGTAAAAGGGAGGTCGCAGTAGCGCCCTCTCCTTCTCCAGCTGGGGCTGGCTTGGGGAGTAACTGAATCTGTGTATATTATGTGTAAACCCAATGTGAGGCTTTGCTGTTGGTATTGTTGCTCGTGGGACACAGAGAGACCACATACACACACACACACACACACACACACACACACACACACAATCTACAGCAGTGGGTCTCAGTCCTCGAAACCACCTGGAAATCTTTTTTGCCCTGGTTATATTGAGATATAATTGACACATATACAGCACTGTTCACTTACTATAGCATGAGATGATTGCCACAATAAGTTTAGTTAGCATTTGTCATTTCATATAGATACAAAAAAAATTTTTTTTTCCTTTGATGAGAATTCTTACGATCTACTCTCTTGGTGACTTTAAATGTCCCATATAGCAGTGTTAATTGTAGTCATCACGCTGTCTCTACGTCCCCAGTACGTATTTCCCGATGATTGGCAGTTTGTACCTTTCATCTACCTTCCTCCAAATCCCCCTCCTACCACCCTCCACTTCTGGTGACCATAAATCGGATGGCTTTTCCTATGAGATTGGGTTTTTTTTCTCTTTTTTAGATTTCCCCATATAAGTGAGCTCATACAGGATGTGTCTTTCTTTAACTCATTTCACTTTGTGTAATGCCTTAGAGGTCCATCCACGTTGTCGCAAATACCTAGGGATCTTAAATCTGGGGACCACAGATTGTGATCCAGTATGTCTGGGGTGATCTGAGATTCTGCAGTTGCTCCCTGCCCCCAGACCACGCTCTGAGTTGTAGGAGTCTGGAGCAGATGAAGAACAGTGTTTACAGCAAGTATTAAGACTGAAAAATTAACGTGGCCCCCGTTACAATGGCTCCCCATCCACTGGCAGGTTCTCCGTGCTGGCGGGGAGTGGGGAGGGTCCAGTTCAGGCCCGACAGTGCCACGGACCTCCTGCGTGTCACATCACTCAGGGCCTGCCACTTAAGTGCATCGTATTTCATTTTCCCCGTCTTCCAAATGGGGATAATAATACTTGCTCTACCTACTTCACGGGATTGTTGTAAGGGTCAAATGAGAAAATGTATGTGAAAGCTCTTTGAAAAATTAAAAGTGCTGCCCAATTGTGAAGGGATCAATAGTAGCAGAAGGAGGGGCTGGCTGAATGATGTTTGACTGGTAATGGAGAGCTCCCCAGAAGAGTAAATTCTGAGTTGGTGTTGGAAGGAGGCAGCAAGACAGGCTGAGCCACTGTCATTCCAACTGACAGGTAACTGCTGCTGGAGAAAGAGCACAAAGACAGCAGCATCAAAGTCCGGCTGCACACGAGCCCGGGCACGCGGGAGAGCGGCAACAAGCCCACGGGGTCCTCCGTGGAGGGTCCGTACTGAAGAATTATTGAGCTAGTAGGTTTTTTAAAAAGTTGTCAGAGGATAAACGCTGCGTCTGAAATCTCCACTGAAACCTTTTGAGTTGACGCAAAGACTAAAGGAGGAATTCCGTGTCAATCACGTTCCACGGGCTCATTTAGCAGACAGGGCGCTCCAGCTGCCAGGCACGATGTACAGGCCCCTCCGTGCACCTGCCTACTGAAGACTGGCTCCGAGAGGCCCCCGTGCTGCTAACGCTCAGCTGGTACCTGCACCGGAGGGTGGGTCCCAGAATTGTCCAGGAAACTCCCACGTTACACCTTTGCCATCTTGGTCACGTGCCTTCTGCTTGGGACAGGGCCAGCCACAGGCAGGTGACTTTGGGCAGCCGCACAGGCCCCACCCTCAGAAGGACCTGGGTTCACTTTCAGGCTCTGCTGTCACTGTCTTGAAATTCCTAATCATTTTGAACAAGGGATGCTGCATTGTCATTTTGCACGGGGCCCCGTGCTGGCTTCAGTTTCCCTCCTCTCCTTACAATTACCCATTGCTGACCTTCCCGCCAACCTTTTCCTTTTGCCTTCTAGAACAACCTTTTGAGGATAATTTGTCCCATTGATGGTTCTCCAGTGACTACCCATCAATATCATCACTTGAAACATTTTAAAGAATACTAATATTTGGGGCGCCTGGGTGGCTCAGTCCGTTGAGCGTCTGACTCAATTTTGGCTCAAGTCATGATCTCAGGGTCCTGGGATTGAGCCTTGCTTCGGGCTCTGCACTCTGCTTGGGAATTCTCTCTTTCCTTCTACCTCTGCCCCTCCTCTCTCTCAAATAAATAAATAAAAATCTTTAAGTAAATAAATAAATAATACCAATATTTAAGTTCCACTTCAGATAATCAGACTAGAATTTCTGGGCTGGGTCCTAAGCATGCACGGGGGAGGCAAGTGTATGATTCTAACGTGTATCCCTTCCAGGGTTGAGAATAAGTGTTCTGCTTGCAGAAAGCGTTCTCTACCTTCTGGCTTTAAAAGAAACTTGGCTGCCTATCACAGGTGTGGCTTTCTCTGCAGTCCTTTCAAGCAGAGACTGCTCATTCTTGTCTCCTCCATACACCAGGGCATCAGCCGCTGAGTATTGTCACATCCCCCAAATGTTGTGATACGCCATGACTCCTCTGTTGTATCCTGTTGAGAACCTTGCTTTTCTGGGATACACTACAGATGTTGTTTCTGTTACTGAAGGCAATGTTCTTTGACCCCCTCCATGCTACTGGACATCATCCTTTCTCTGCGGACGGGCACTCTCATACCTAACTCTGTTGTCACTCGGCACTCTTCCATTTCGAAAATCATGGGCTGAGCTTGACCTTGTTCTAATGCCATTTCTCAGCCCTTCTTCTTACCATGCCTATCCTCCCACCCAAAAAAAGCAACACTCACAGTTTCTGGGGATTAGGAGGTGAATATATCTTTTGGGAGCCACTATTCGATTCACTACACAAACATATGGCTCTGCTGATCGGAACCACACAAAATCGGCAATTTCTTTAACCTATCCTGTTACTTGTTCACAAAGAGCTCACGTCCCCACTGCTTTCAGTGGCTGTCTAGAACACCACCAGTCACCCCCTCGAATCAAGCCACTCCCACCTCTCACGGCAGATGAGCCGATGTCCTCCTTCACTTAGAAAATTGAAGGAATCAGGTTGCTTCTCTATCTGCTTCATCCAAACATGTTCGTTCTCTTTCCTTCTGGTCCCAAGAGTGATTTTTCCTTCCTTGTGTTCAAAGCCAGCATCTGGTTGAGCTCTGAGTCTATCCCTCCCACTTCTTTGAGGTCCTTATTCCATTAGGAGCACCAACTTTTTTACTAAGTTTTTTTAACCTTTCCTTCTTAACGATCTCCTTCTACTCAGATTATAACAGGCTTTAGTCTCTACCTTCTTTAAACAAACAAAAAGCTTTACTCCAAAATATCCTTTTTGCTTTTTAATCCAGACGATTTTCAAACTTTTTAACTTCGATTTACAGTACAAAATACATTACACATTGGGACTTAGAATATACATAAACATAACCAAACTAAAATTTCTTAAAATGATACTTGCTCTTAATATGTGCTAAACATTTTATTTCTATCTTATTCTACCCTATTCTATTACATTCTTTACTATTATGTTTTCCGGTTGCAGCTCACTAAACTTACTTCACACCCCACTAAAGACTATACCCCATGTTTTGAATCACTGATCTAACCTGTCCTGTCTGTTTAAACACATGGTCTATAGTTCACTTCCTCTGCATCCCTCCATTCACTGAAATGCAGCCTTACGTCTCCATTAATCCAATAAAGTGCCCATGTTAGCCTTTATCTCTCTAAATAATAGTTTAAGTAGCTAGTATGTGTTAACGTATTTACAAAAAAAAAAAACCCTATTTACAAATCTAGTAGAAGTCACTCTCTTCTCTTACTTGACCCCTCAAAGCATTTGGGATGACCAATGCTACCATCCTCTGGCTGAGTCTTTCCTTCCTTGGCCATGACTTCGAACCCTGGGTTCTTCTCCCCTCGGTGAACTCCTGGGCTCCTCTTTCCTGCTGTAATCACCAGCTGTTGCTGTTCCCCAAAACCGCATCTCTAAGTCATTGCTCTTCTAACACATTTGTCCTGGGAATTATCCACTGTCTGGTTTTTATATGGCACCTGTTTGTTGATGGCCCCTGAGTCCATGTCTGCGCTTAGCCCCTCCTCCTTGAGCATCTGGCAGTATCAACATGTCCACGGGCACTTTGGACGCATTATACCCAAACCTGAACTTTTTATTCTGGGAGAAATACAATGAGGAAAATCATGGGTTCTGTAACCTGGCTTGGCATCAATAGACAGTATTCTCTAGACTGATAATTCCATGTTTCCTTATCCCCCATGATGCCAAGAGGTCTTGTAGACCACCTTCTCCTATAACTACCTTCTCCTACCTTGCCAAAGACTAAATTTAAAACTTGGCATTGCTAGTCATGATCCACCATGATGAAGGTAATTCCTTATTATTATAATACAGAATATGCTATGCAAATCTGAATGAGTATTACCTGCTCCAAGCCAAAGTATGAACGCTACCATGTTCTTAATATAAAACCACCAAGAATCTAGGATTCCACCCAGCCTGATTAAAGGCTGCGTAAGTCTGGGATGATACCTGCATTCCCCATCAAGTCTTATAAATGCCAGGGGCCTCCTTTCCCCAGAGTCCCGGTTCTGTTCTGGTAGATAATAACGAGGGAAAATTTCATCTATCTATCTAGTCCGTGGGAGAGGACAAACTGGTCCATGCAAATGGACCATGAAATCATGGACTTATTTGCACAGCAATAGAACCATCATGAAGATTAGAGTGACCCCCATCCATTAATTTTTTCTCTTTCTTCTTTTGGTTATCTTTCCCCCCTCAGGTGCAGAAATTTGGATCAATGCCAATTTGTTTAATTGGATTTTTAAAATAAGCACACAAAAAATATCAAGCCATCCTTCTAAGCTCTTTTAGTGAGCTCAACAAGGGCCAAATCAATTAAGCAAATTGCTTTAAAAAATTACCTACCCACTCCAAATAACATCTTCCCTACTTCAGAGATAGTACCCGCTAAGGTTTATGCAGACCAAATTTTTCCAGCTGAATACCAACTTCTCAAAACTGGGGATTTACAAGGGAAATGCTGACGGGAACTTCAGCCATGCTTGCAAAAGAGTGCAGCTATAATCCAGCAGCGTCGTTCTGACAGCAGTTAGGGGACAAAGCAAGACCAGCCTAGACGCTCGCTCACCAAGCCTGTGGCTGTGGCCTGATTCACTTGTGCCCGCGTGGTAGGGCACTCCTATTAGAACTACCTGCACTCTTTCGTTTCCTTAAATAAATAGACATGAAACTTGAAACGCCACCTGGATAGAAGTTTCCACGATTTTCTTTTTCCCTTTGTTTGCCGCCTCTCCCCTCACCTACCGTTTAATAAGCAGAGCACAGAGCTGTATTTTCTTGCAAGCAGTAATATGTAACCAGAACAAACAGAGGACGTAGGAAAGGTGGAGAAAAGTTAGATATATAAGCAAGAAAAAGTGAGTTATTGATTTTATTGACTGGTCTGTTAACTTCTGACATTGCAATAAAGTCTTATTTATTTGTATACAGAAGACTCAATTACATAGATACATATCATTTTAACAACTGGGTTATTTACAGGAGAATTGCTGCTTCATAAATAATATAGACCTGGGATTTCTCGAGCTGATGTTTATCCATTGTTGCCTAAGGAAGTTGCAGATGGCTATGCATACACCTGCCTGTGGTCATTAGAGCAGCATTACAATAGGCTACGGAGAAAAAAGGATTGCAGGCAAAGGCACAGGAATGAACTAAGGAGGGGGCCTCAGCCCAGCTAAGATATACAATAAATAATCTTGAGGGTAAACAGATCACACACAGAGTCGCTGAACTGTTACTCCTTTGGCCAGCACAGGAAAGCTGTCATTAGAGATGGTGCGTTTAAAGGATCCACGTCGTTGAAGTTTCCTTTTCAATCGTACAAGCCATTATGATTATATTCCAGGCTTTGTATGGTTTTTCTTCCAGGCTTTAGGTTTTTAAACATGAAGGGTATGTCTCAAAGGAAGTTTGATAGGAATAGGATCAAGTATTCCCAAATGTCTTCTCTTGATGGGGCAATAAGTGGAAATGGAGAGGAACATCCTGGGGGCTGTCCCTCGTTGCCTACAGTTCCCTGGAGCCTTGTTCCGGGGGTCTTCTGAAATAATTCTTTGTTTAACTGTTAGTCTAATGCATAGCTTCCTGGCGAGCTGAAAGCCCCCAAAGGCCCAGGGATCATGCCTGGTCATCATTCAGTAAATATTTTTTGGGAATCAGTGGATTAATTAAATGATGAGGCAAAGTGGTACCACACAGTATTCTTTTTACACGTCCCTAGCATCTTGCAAAATACCCCCCACCTAGTATCGTGAACAGCGAATGATCAAAGGCTTGTTTAGCATCGCCATTCCTGGATGAGGAGGCTAGCGTTCAGAGTCCGTTGTGATCCTGGAGCTCAGACACAGGTCTTGGGCCTCAGAGTCCCTCAAGAACAGCTGCCCCGCAGAGCAAGAGCCAGAGAGCAAATACAGATCAAGGGCACCTGCGAGAAAATGCGAGCATATCTTGGCTATTGTGAACGATACCGCAATAAACGTAGGACAGGGTCTCTTTGAGATCCTGATTTCAATGCTTTTGGGTATATACCCAGAATTGAGATTGTTAGACCAGATGGCAGTTCTATTTTTAATTTGGAGGGGGTGGAAATTTTTACTGTTTTCCCAGAAGCTATATGACTTTACATTCGCACCAATAGCGTACAAGGGTTCCAGTGTCTCCACATCCCCTCCAACATTTTTTTAATCTTTTTTTTGGGGGGGGGGGATAATAGCTATCTTAACAGGTGTCAGATGACAGCTCATTGTCCACAATAGGCAAGGTATGGAGACAACCTAAAAGTCCAGCCATGGATGAATGGATAAAGAAAATGTGGTGGATCCAGAAAATGGAATACTTTTCAGCCTTAAAAAAAGAAGGAAATCTTGCCATATGCAACACGAATGAACCTGAAGGACACTATGCTCACTGAAATAATCCCGTCCCAGAAAAACAAATACTGCATGATTCCACTTACATGAAGTACCTAAAATAGTCAAACTCATGGAAGCGACAGTAGAATGGTGGTTGCCAGGAGCTGAGGGGTGGGCAGGGGAGGGGAGAAGAGGGGAGTTGCTGTTGGATGGGTATAATGTTCTAGTTACATAAGATGAATAAATTCTCTAAGCACAACATTGTGCCTATAGTTAATACTATATTGCGCACTTAAATTTTTGTTAAGAGGGTAGATCTCATGTTAAGTGTTCTTACCATAATAAAAATCAAGTAATAAAATAAAGTAGAAAATGCAAACAGAATCCAGGCTGGGCTCTAAGCAATCATTTACCACTTGCTTAGCCATGGGGGCTCTCACAATCTCTTGTGGCTTGGTCTACCTGGTCCTTATGTATTTATTTGGTCTTTATTTTCCAAGTCCACCTGTTCACACATCTGTGCTTCTATGCCCTACTTCGGAGCCAAGTTCTGTTTTGGACTCACTTGAACTCACATTCAGACACAACCCCAGCCTATGTGTAGATTCCTAAGCACCACGGAGGCATTTTTGGCCAAATTCATCCCTGCCAGATATTGCCCAGCAAATCATACCTCCCGCTCCAGGAGTTTCATTTCTTTCCTTCTTTTCCACAACGGGTCCCACGTGACCACAGGTACTTCTGTCCTGAGTTCTGTCTCCTTTGCATTGGTGCCTGTCCTCCTGGCACCCAAGGAGCCTTTGCAAAGCACTGGGGGAGGTTGCTGTCAGCTGCTGCTCCTTTCTGCCTCTGTGTTCCTTTCCTGACACACCTGTGGGCTCTGCCCTGGCCTCGAGGCGTTGACATTGTTGCAGGAGAATGCTCAGCCAGTCAAGGCCAACAGGTGTGACCAAGTTTCCCAGGTGTTGCGTGGAGGGCTGCCTGCTCTGCGTTCGGGAGCCTCGCCGGGTGATGCACTTAGCAATATGCACCCCAGGCTGGGCTTCTGTCTTCCCCCAAACCTGATGGTGACGATGAGCAAATTCACGTTTACTGAGTGTTTACAAGGCGCCAGAACGTGTGATTACGCAACTTACTTGCGTGGATTAGTGTGCTTAATCTTCACTTTCTGAACAAGGTACCATTCTTATTTCAGTTTTACAGATGATGAAACTGAGCTGGGTAAGATTAAGCAACTTGCTTGAGGTCCCACGTCTCGTAAGTGGGACCTGATTTCAGAGCCTGTGATCCTTGTTGTAAGGCTCTCATGGTCTCGTTAGATGCCTCCCCGGGGCTGACCACACAAAGGGAATTTAGAGATTGTTTTTGGAGCATGTGTGATTAGAAGGGCGGACACGAGTGGCAATTGTGCAGTTAGGAGACATTGGAGCTTTTGAGAGAGAAGATGCTGAGTTTTTTGGACCTGTGGGAGGTGTGCTGTTGAGAAATACTGGACAGGATCTCAGAGGAGTTTTTAGATGTAACCGTTTAGATTTAGAAAGCATCCTCATTCTCCAGTCTCCCGGCACTTGTCTTCTCCTTCCTGAATTCATTCTTGGACATTGGCTGCATGTGTCTGATTTTACATGTTCTTCTGAAGTGTCCCCTCACTACAGGGTGTCCTCTGTGGCCACAGGTTTTCCTTTCCTTCTTTCTCTAGATCCTTTGTAACAATATTCCAATCATGATTGACCATGACAGGCAACACTGTTGAGCATTTATTACATGCCAGGCACAATGCTGGGCTCTCCGTATTCTGTTTCACCTTCACAACTGTAATGCAGCTGTTATGACTACCTCCATTTTACAGTTGGGGAAACTTAAGATCAGAGAGGTTGAGTAACTTACCCAAAGTCACACAGATGGCACCTGTGAGGCAAAGCTAAAAACACAAGTGATTTTGATGCCACACTCTGTTGTGAGAATATTATTTTTAAAGACTCCTGTTTCCTTCTTTTTATGAGTTCTATTTATGGGCTCATGAAGATGATTTTCTTGCGTTTTTCAGAATCTGACTTTCTAGACATCTGACTCTGCTCCACATTTCTGTTCTTGACGAATAAACCGTCTGGAAATACAGTCATATTATCCCAAGGATCCTGTTACTTCAGCGTGGCCCTGTTGCTGGGAATTAAGTCTAGACTAAGAATACCTCTTCCTGCTTGCTAAGCCTCCTGAGAGATGAAACTGTCAGACAGACCAACCGGAAACTTATCAGATGTTCTGCTTTTAGCAGCTACTTCCAGGAGAAACCCTTCTTCACCAAACACTTCTCTCAAACAAACATTTTATAATTTGCATAAGATAGCATCACCCACATCTTCCATCTGATTTGGGATCCATCGGATACCCTCACAATGGAAGTAATGCTTTTTAACTGAGGAAGAGAGAAGCAGTCCCTGACGTCCAGGAGCTGGCCTGGCACTCCCCTCCTGACCACAAATGATCTCACAGAATAGCGACATCAAACAGGACCACTCTGACCACGATGGGTCGGGACAAAACCGAGGTCATTCCATAATCATGTCTGGAGACAGACAAACACAAAAACATTGTCCAGACTACAAAATGACCAAATATTCACCCATCCTGGCTGCAGTGAGTGCATACTGTGCTCTCCCCAATGACAAAGGTCAGTTTCACTTGACCTTTCCCGCCTTCTTCACAAGATTTGTTAAAACATTCAATCGTTAAATTGCCACCACTTCTAATCTGGAGCAAAGTCCCACTTCCCTGAACCTCCCCAAATCACTTGACCTAAGCCCAAACCCTCTGAGTCATTCCTTCCAACACCTTCGTAACGCCATGCCTCTCGGCTTCCATGGTGAGCATTCTCCCTCCTTTCAATCAGTCTATAAATCAAAATTAGTTCAACTACATGATGGTTCTTGCTAAAGCACTGACCTACCTAGACACTCCTCATTACACACATTCTTGGATTAGCATATAACCAAAGATTTGCTTACAATGCGGTTTGGGATCAAAAGAACACAAGAACTTGACCTGATGCAAGTTTGAATCCCAGCTTCTCCTTCTCCTTTTTTGTTTTTGTTTTTAAATAAGCTGTGGATTTGGGTCAGTTACTTAAATTTTCAGAACCTGAATTCTAATGTCATGAGGTTGCTATGAGGACTGAAGGAGGTGACCTATGTAGAATATTCTAGTATGTTGCCAGACTCTCATCTGATGCTCAACTGTTACCTTTCTCTGGCATCTTCCTTGGATCTGCTCTTGTTTGGATTGGTTCATTCGAAATAAGGAATTTTATCCAACTACCATACTCCACTCATAAATTCCAACTCACCAAATTTTGAGGGTTTTTGAAGATTGTATGTAAAATTTCCACTTAATTCTATTACATGTTTTCTGTGCCCAGACTTATAGATAAAATAAAGCCAATTAATACTAATGTATTTTATTCATTCTGAGAAACACAACTTCTCCCTCATATTTTAATGTGATATCTTAAAAGGAAGATCTGGGGATAAAAATTGGGCTGTGTATTATAATCAGTGGTGTGGTTTAATCAGTTTTTTTCTTTCTTAGTGAAACATAAAATATTCATGAGTTATACATCAATGGCATCCGAGATTTGAAGATTTAAATGATGGCATATGTTTTCTTTCACCAGCTCACCTTCTCACAATTGTAGTTAGTGGTTGGCTCTGTTTCTTGTTTCAGTTCTGACCTTACCATTCTCAAGTCAAACGTAAACTCAAAAAGTAGATCTTAAAAGTATTTGGACTTAAAACCTTACAGTTCTTGTCTGAGTCCAAGTCATGTTTGGGAAGCACATTTTTACATTATGAGCTCTGACACAGATCCAAAAATAAGTTAATATAACAAATAGAAATTGTGACACATTGATACTGTCAGGTAGTGGAGTGAAAATAATGATACAAAACAGTACGAACAAGTTCTGCGAAGCTTTTGTTCTATTCGCCTTTAAGTGGAACAAAATCTTCAGAACAAGAGGACAACAAAATAATGCTTTGCTAAAAGGATAAAAGAATATGACCTAAGTCTGTTAGTGATATAACACTCTGTGAATGCACTCAAGTTAATAGCATCTTTTAGCAATAGATACTTTTTCAATTACAGGAATGCCAAGAGATAAATAGACTAAGTGAGAGAAAAATGGTCACAGATGCAGGAATCGGACTAAATGTTTGGCTGTTTGGCTTTTCATAACCAACTGTCGGGGGAGAAACCATCTAACCAACGATCTATGGATGGGACATGCATTGGGATTTTCTATCCTGGATCCGCTTAATCGTAATACAGTTGCACCGTGCCGTTACCCCTTCTCCAAAGAAGGTTTGGTAGCACTCAGTAACTTGTCCCCAGTGAGCTGTGCCGCACCCTTCTGCCTCTTCCCGCACAGATCCTCACAGAGGCTCCGCGACCATAAGGGGTTGCTAACTAGGGGTGACACTACAATGGCACGTGACACGGTTCCCCTGGGAGGTTTTCCTTCCTGTCCTTTGCTGAGTTCTGCATGACCCTTCTTCCACCAATCTTGAGTTGCACGCAAGAGTGATCGCAAACGCTACCCTTTTGGAGGATCTGTAGAAATGTGGTTTTATTTCGGCTTTAAGAGATTTAAAATTTTTATTCCCCTTTTTCAAAGTGGTGCCCTGGCTACTTGTGCAAAGAATGTGCTGTTCTGAGAGTAAATAACTGAAATGGAGAGGCCAGACTCTTATCTTCACGGATCCTCACAAATGGAAAAGCGAAGATGTGGATACGGCAGGAGAAAGTGTCAGGAAAATTGCCATAAATCATAGAGCAAGAATATTGGGCTGCATTTGGCATCAGTTTTGTTGTGTTTTTAAAAGGATAAATATGCTTCCCTTTAAGAATGTGGGACCCGCTCTTCCTGCTGCGAACCTCTCTGCTGGGAGTCCTCCCACAGGTTGTGCGGGTGAGGAGTTGTTGAGGGTTATTACTGTGACACTGTTCCTCTTGAATGTGTTCTCCTGCATTCCCACGCACCCTGCCCCAACGTCTGTTGGATAGGATACAACAGTCTCCTGAGAGCGTCTGATGAAAGTTAGGTGTCCTCAGTAGAGTTGTGCTTAAATGCCACCCATGTAAAGAGGGAAGGAAGGAAGGAAGGAAGGAAGGAAGGAAGGAAGGAAGGAAGGAAGGAAAGGGAGGGAGGAAGGGAGGAAAGGGAGGGAGGAAAGGGAGGGAGGGAGGAAGGAAGGAAAGGGAGGGAGGAAGGGAGGAAAGGGAGGGAGGAAAGGGAGGGAAGGAGGAAAGGGAGGGAAGGAGAAAGGAGAAGGGAAACAAAGAAGGGATGAGGGGAGGAGAGAGAAAGAAGAAGAAAAGAAGGAGGGGGTGGGTGGGAAGGAAGGACTTACTTATTAAACTCAAAACCAGTACTTCTCACACTTTACTATGGGTGTGAATTACCTGGGGATTTTGTCACAATGCAGGTTCTGATTCAGGGGATCTCAGACCTGGATGCCTTTCCAACAAGGTCCCTGGTGATGCCGACGCTGCTGGCCCTTGAGAATGGAGACCCTAAGAATGCAGCTTTCATGTAGCTAGTGCATTATGAACGTTATTTTAAGAAAGATGGGGGTGTTTATCTCTTAGGAATTTGTCAGAGTCTGCCTGGGAAAAAAACGGGGCACAGAACAGGCTTGTGCCTGGTGGGAGCTACCCTCACCCCCTTCCCGTCGTGCATGTGCCATTTCCACTCCTCCATCACCCACCTTCCCGGACCTGGAACCTAGAGGTCTCCGGAGCCAAGTTCCACTAGGAAAATATCTGAAAAGCATGATTTCTATCATGGTATTGGGGGTTTATTGTGTTCTGTCTCCCCAGAACATTTGCATTTGATGTATGGGGTAGTGTAGCCTTAAAGTCTAATAGAACTGGGTTCAGATCCTGATGCCATCACTCACTAGCCCTGTGACCATAGGCGAGTTATTTAAGCTCTCTAAACCTTAGCTTACACATCTGTAAAACGGGAATGAGAATCCTGATAACACAGGGCTTCCATGGAGTTTAAGTGAGAAAATGTACATAAAATACTGAGTTAAGTGTCTGGCCCTTAGTAAGTATTTAGTAAATGGTAGCTATTATAAGATATTTGAGCAGTAGAAAGCCTAGCTGATAAAGACATGGGCCTTCCATTGACCAGATGGCCTGGGATAAGGTCGCCTCTTTGTCATTTATTTATTATGTGAGTAATAGTGAATTAACCTCTATAAAGTTTAGTTTCCTGTATAAGTGGACATAGCAATCATAAACTTACATTATAGGGCTATTGTAAGATTTGATAAAATAATATATATAAAGAAGTCAATGTCAGGCGCCTGGGTGGCTCCATCGGTTAAGCATCTGCTTTGGCTCAGGTCATGATCCCAGGGTCCTGGGATCGAGTCCCGCATCAGTCTCCCTGCTTGGCAGGGAGTTTGCTTCTCCCTCTACCCCTCCCTGCTGTTTGTGCGCTCTCTCTCTTTCTCTCATGCTCTCACTCAAATAAATAAATAAAATCTAAGAAAAAAAAGGAAATCAATGTATTACCTAGCACGTAGAACTTTATATAAAGAAAATTATATTGCTGTCTCTAAAAATAAGGATTGAAGGAAAAGAGGGATTAGTTATTTCAAGAAGAAACATTTTCAGAGTGTCAGACGTATTTTGTTTGGGGAGGAGGATAGGGAGAGGCATACTTATTCCTTAAACTCTACCATGCCAACGAGAAGCTCCCCGATGCTGTGACACACAGAGTCCCCTAAAACTAAACGGACACTGTTCAAATGGAAAATGAAAAAAAAAAAAAGTCCAATGCAGTGAGTTTTTCATTAGCCTGAATTTTTTCTATTTAAAGGATTGTCTTTTAAATGTAAACACACCCTTGGGGTGCCTGGGTGGCTCCATCCAGTGAAGGGTCTGACTTTAGCTCAGGTCATGATCTCAGGGTCCTGGGATCGAGCCCCACATCATGCTCCCTGCTCAGCAGGATGTCTGGGTGTCCCTCTCCCTCTGCCCCTCCCTCTGTTTGTGCTTTCTCTCTCTCTCTCATATAAATATAAAATCTTTAAAAATCTATAAAATCTTTTGGAATAAGAGAGGGGCATTAAAATGCCTTTGTTGGGGCGCCTGGGTGGCACAGCAGTTGGGCGTCTGCCTTCAGCTCAGGGCGTGATTCCGGCGTTATGGGATCGAGCCCCACATCAGGCTCCTCTGTTATGAGCCTGCTTCTTCCTCTCCCACTCCCCCTGCTTGTGTTCCTTCTCTTGCTGGCTGTCTCTATCTCTGTCAAATAAATAAATAAAATCTTTTAAAAAAATGCCTTTGTTGTCTGATAACGACAGTTCATGGCAGCTTTTAAAGGTATTTTTGCTTGGCAAAATTAAATGGTAAGATCCTTCTATTCACACGACTTAATGCGCTCCTTTAATTTGGCTGCTCTGTGACATCCCAGAGTCTGGAAAAGTCTGTGGTCTGTGATGACCAAACCACCTGATATTTGCGACCACTGCAGAGGGAGGACCACAAGTTTCCGCAGCGGGGTCGGCGGTGGTCTCTGAGATCTTGTACTCCACCTATTCTATCAGAAGCGACTGCACCCAGAGGCCACCATCTCTAATTGAAATAATGATTTATTCTGTTGTAAGTCATGATGAAATCCTGTTCAGAGCATCAGATCAGCAGCCTCCTCGCAGCTGAAGGGTGGTGTCAAGTTCAGGCTTCTGGAAGGCATCTAGGGTCCTGGAGGAGAAGAGGGGGATGGTCTACCATGGTGGTTTCCATGACACTTTGGTCCAAGCCAGGATTTGGGGCTCATGTTACCATGACATAGCAGTTTCTATTTGACATCCCCCCTCCCTTTCAGGCTTGGATTTCCAGGTATCTACATCGGGCTGCTCAGCTAAGAGCCTGGATACACTGAAACAGTCTAACAACTCCTAGGGAGACTTTTGATGGGGCAGCCCTATCAATGGGATATTACAAGAACCACAATGACCTCTACCCCACACCACTTGAATGCCGCAGTGCTACAGGCCGGGTGTTACGTGGGAAAAGGTGGGTTAACTTCCCTGGCTTTGGCCTTATCTTCCCACTCCGAATCACAAATGCATACTCATGCATGCACACACGTGCACACGTGCAGACACCCACACACACACACACACACAAAGTGCACGTGCATTTTCACCTAACTTGTACCAAAATTTTAAAGCAGATTAATTTAACCACTTTGACCATTTTTCAAGCACATCTAAAGTCAGTTCTCAGTCATTCTTGCATGTTGTACCATGGGTAGCTAATGTGGGAGAACACTAACAATAAGCCATATTGTCCTGGAGTATTTAGATCATGTCCCCTTTTTGGCAAGCTTGGTGATGGTCCAGTAGCCAGTCAGTCAGAAGAGAAGAGAGAGAAAAGAAAGGTTGTGTCTTTTTTTTTTTTTTTAAAGTGAAAGCACACTGTTCAAATGCTAGGTCTACAACTGAGGAAAGATATGTGACATGTTTTATATGATTTCCCTTTTGAGGGGTTCATGCCCTGTCCTCCCAATTTAGGCATAGGTAACTGGGAAGTCATAGGAAACATAGCAATATTTTATCTTAATTTTCTACCAAATGATATATTTATGTGGTCGTTGGTAGTGATGTCTAATAGAGGCACAGATGATTTGTAAGTTCAGTTTCTTGTGGGGGAAAAAGACCGTATCTAAATTCCCCTGTGGACACAAACATTATTTTCAAAATATGTCTTGATTTGGAAAAATGGCTTCCCAATATAGGTTTAGGTTCAACTTTCAAAATTTGAGGACCCATTATAAGGAAGTCCCTTGACAGAAAACTAGCAACCCAGAATTGTCAACGGGAGCTGACAGTGAGCCAAGGGCAGGGCCTTCTTCATGGGCCTGGACACTGTAGGCACACGGGGCTCCTCACACAGAGGGGCCCCCAACGTGTGGGGACTAGGGCTCTGAGGCCACTGTCTTGCAATTCTTAATAATTTACCTTTGAAATTGTCTCTGGTAAGTAAAGTCTGATGGAACAACAAGAGGATCTGAGTAGGAGGCGGTGGGGGCTTGGAGCCTCTGGCAGTCCAGAAACTGTCTCCTCACCTCCCCAGGACCTGCTCCCTGCCCCTGGCGCCCAGGACCCCTGGAAGCCTGGCTGTGGCTGTCGCTCTCTCCTTTCTGCCTTTCCTGGGGGCCTGGGTCAGGTGCAGAGAAGGTCGTCTGCTCAGCTCACAGCTCACCAGTGGCTTCCCACCGCCCCCGAACGAGGTGTTCAGCTCATCCCAGTGGGGAGGATGCAGTTCTGTGGGGCCACCCATGTGCCACGGATTAGAACAGCAGCCTCGGGAAAGAGGAGATTGACTTCCCAGCCTCACACCAGGGACCTGCATTTTTATTTTGCGCTGAGCCTCGCAAAGTATGTTAGCAGGCCCTGGTGTAGTTAGGTTAAGCATGGATGAAGGATGAAAGGAGGAGCCTCCACAGATAGGCATAAAAGCACAGGGTATACTCGACCTCCTTGCCCACGGGCTCTGCCAGAGTCCTCTCAATCAGTTGAGACCAAAGACTTCATCCCTGGGTTGGAAACAGTGTTGATTTAAAAAGGCACTGTAAAAAATAGACAAATCATTTTCAGGTGGTTTAAAATCTGTGTCTAAATGGTTTCAGTTAGCTTTGATACATATCTCCATCATTTTAAGAATATCAACTCACTGGGCACCTGGGTGGCGTCTGCCTTTGGCTCGGATCATGATCCCGGAGTTCTGGGATCAAATCCCGCATCAGGCTCCCTGCTCAGCAGGGAGTCTGCTTCTCCCTCTGCCCCTCACCCTGCTCATGCTCTCTCTCAAATAAATAAATAAAATCTTAAAAAAAAAACAAAATGAATACCAGCTCACCACAGCATACATAAACAGCAACATGCACACATATCTTGCCATCCCTACGTATATGCATCCATATGGACGCGTCCGTACATGGTAAAGAGCTGGCCTACAGGAGATGCGAAGGTGAGTTAGAGCCTTTGCCCTGGAAGAACTTACATTCTTTTGGAGATAGCAGTGCTCAAGGAATAATCTATACCCCGAAGCTCCCTATATGCCAATAGTATGTCATGGAATTTTGCTTAAGTGTGTTTGATGACTCTCTTTTTTCATCTCTTTTCCAAGAGGAAGCATTTATAGAAGTGGAGACCTTTACTGGCCTAGATATCGCAGGAGTTCAGCTCTGCTTTTATTAGATGGATGTGAAAACAAATGATAAAAAATTGTTGCAGGGAGACTGGAGATTTAGTAAAGTCTGAGAAAGGAAAAAAAAAAGTCTTTATTCTCCAGCACACATAGATTAAGTCTACCTGTAGAACAGAAGCAACTTTGGAATAATTCTGGTAGGTATTACAAAGACGTCTTCAGATAAGGGCTTTGTGGGATAGAGAGATCTCAAATCTCCCTTTGACTTCTCATGTATATGTGCAGCCTTTAAATAAATATCAGCCTTGAGGACCACTGAGCACCTAGAGCAGCCTTCAGAGAAAACTGGCTTTCTCTCCACGAAAGGCCGGGGAAGTCACCTCCTAGAAGAATCAAGAAGTTCATTTTTCACATGTCATCCGACCTCTGTTCTCCAAGGCTTTAATGAGTGAAGTTCTAAGTACTTGTCAACAGGACTTGCAAAAACATACAAACCCTTATGTGAATGAATGAACGTTTAATTTTCAGGTGTGGCTTATTACCCTAGAGTCTCCAATTCCATCAGGGGTCTGGGTAGTGTTCTGTATATAAATACGTGTATGGCCAGTATCCTAAAGAAAACCCAACTGGCAAAAGCAGTGGCAAACAGTGGGAGTGGCTCCAAAAAGATTTTTATAGACACATCGACTCCCTCCTTGGCATTTAGTAATCTTGAAGAAATTGAAAGAAAAGGAAGTGTAGTTGAGAGGGGCCTCTGCCCTGCTCAGCTGGGTTCACATACCCAACATGAAATAATAATGCCTTCAACTGTCCATCTTCTAATAAGCAACCTTGGCATCACCTCACTGGCCAGTGAAAAATGCGAACAGTGGGTAAGGAAGTTCCGAATACCAGAAAATCTGAGCGATCCCTATGACCTTCATGTGATTATGTCTGCATAGAGGACAGAAACCCAAACTCTCTCTCTCTCCAAAGAAACCACTTTGTTAAAAATGTATCGGTGGCTAGCAACGGAATCTTGGGCACTGAACATGGGAGGGATGCCCAGCACGGGGCAGAAAGTGAAACTGGTTTCTTCTGGATGAGAAACTCCTATTTGCAATTCTGGTTCCTTCTCCATCTATCCTGGCCTCATATCCTCTTCACAAAGGCAGCAGGATAAGGCTGCAGAAAGGAGTATGCCCCTCTAAGGATTAAAGATGTTATATTTGCTTCTTAAAATGACTTATTTGGAAAAGTCAGCTCCCAAAAGAGCTGGAGGCAGGATGGTGGCTGGGAGCAGTTAATACTCTACCATAGTGTACGCCTTTCTTACTTGTAGAGTAACTGGGAGGTACCGAGCCTGGGTTTGCTTTAGTTAATGAAAACGCATCAGACGATGACAACAAAGGAGAAGGAGGAGGGGAAGGAGGAGGAGGAGATGAAGAAGAACGGGAAGAAGAAGAAGGGGAGGAGGAAGAGGAAGAAGAGGGAGGAGAGGGGGAGGGGAGGGAGACGAGGAGGAAGAACAAGAACAAGAAGAAGAATTTGCAAAAGAAAATGAACCTGATATAAGGAACAGAGTGACAGTNTGAAGAAGAACGGGAAGAAGAAGAAGGGGAGGAGGAAGAGGAAGAAGAGGGAGGAGAGGGGGAGGGGAGGGAGACGAGGAGGAAGAACAAGAACAAGAAGAAGAATTTGCAAAAGAAAATGAACCTGTTATAAGGAACAGAGTGACAGTCGTTCGGGAGCTCCCACCCTACGCTGGGTGGGAGGGTGGAACTTGTGAGGCTGCTTGAGGAAGGCACGGAAGCGAGGAGAACAGGGTCTGGGTGTCCCCCTCTCAGTTCTGCAGACGGTCCAAACCCCCTGCAGCAGAAAGATCTGCAGGCAGCTTGGCAGCCTTTAGATGCAAGATCAACATGGAAAGATGGTGTGGAATGAACCCATGCTCTGACGAGCAGGCATTTTAACAATTAAGAATAAGTTTTATCTGAGCATAACTCCTACTCAGTCTCTCAGTGTCTCACCATTTAGGACCCATCCTTCCCCTAACAGACTTACACTAGGGGTCCCTGTATCTACAGAGACTTGAATCCTATTACATAGCTCTTGAAAATTTTATATCATCATCCCTTTCAAATCCGTTTTCACACTCCTTGAATTACCTGGGAACAAACCCTAATTATAAAACTGACGTAGCTGAGATAGTTCTTCCCCTTGAGAAGCTAGACATCAACTAGGACAAGATGGAAGAACGCTCTGGGTGCAGACACTTGGAAGACGAGGGGGCAATGCCCGCTCGTACCCCACCTGCTATTCACGGAACTACTCACGTCTGGTTCCTCAGCGCAAAGGGATCCAGATTTGTGTGGACGGTATCTACACCACTGCTGTCCCCTCTGTGGTCCTCAGTCACCGGCGGGTTTTAGAAAACATGCATGTGAGTACCACTGCCCATGAGCGATCCCGTCGGTAGCCCCAAGAGTGATGTGAACCTCTGTGTTCAAGAAGCCCCACGAATGACTGTGATTCTCAGGCCTGAGTAGGAACTACGTGGTCCAAGCCCTGGTCTGTGAAAATCTGGAAGCCGTTTGCCAGTTATCTTTTTGTTGCATTTCCTGATCACGTTACCATGGACCAAAAGAAGTGTTCTATGTAGGCTCCTACAGTTCAGTTCCATACATTCATCAAATGATATGGATATACAGTCAAGGTAGCCTGGGCAGGGACGTGGACTGCGCACATAGGAACAGGAGTGTGTATTAAGTTAACTTGGGAGGGGTATGTCATGGGCAAATTAAAGAATAATGGGGCGCCTGGGTGGCTCAGTCAGTTAAGCTTCTGCCTTTGGCTAGGGTCCTGATGTCAGGGTCCTGGGATCGAGCCCCAGGTCAGGCTCTCTGCTCAGTGGGTGTCTGCTTCTCCTTCTACTGTCTCTCTGTTCCCTCTCTCTGTTCTCTCTCAAATAAATAAATCTTTAAAAAATTAAATAATATTAAATACAATAAAAATAAATTGAATCTTATTAAATAATAGTAGTAAAAAGAAATAGCACAAACATGCACAGTCCCACGAAATTTACAAATCTCTGTGCTCATTTAATTCTTATAAACAGCAATCCTATGAGGGAGGCACTATTATCATCCTGAAGAGGAGGAAACAGATGCGTAAAGAAGTTGGAAAACAAGTCCAAGTTCACATACCTAGTTAAGTGGCTTAAACTGAGACCCAGGCAGAGCTTAAAGTTTAAAAGAGCCCTTGCTTTTAATCCAGACACCAAACTGCTTTCAGTCTCTAAATTGGAATCTGGGTAGAATTTGCCAATAAGCTAGTACTTTAAAGATATTTCCAAGGCTTATACTAAACAATAGTAAATAGTCAAGTGGATGCCAATGCCTATCTTACGGGAATTCTACCGCCCCCAGATTAAAAGCCAAACCTCTATTTCCTATTGAGTGAAGATTTCGATCCGTGCAAATGCCCCGCCTGCCTTAGGGACTGGGTGTGCAGAGCGGGGACCGTCCCTGCTCTACGGAAGCTCACAGGCGCTGCCTGGAAAAGTGCAGCCTATTACCTTCAGAACAGGCCACAGACAGCTTCTGGGCCTCCCTCATCTCCAGAGAGGGAACGTGTGTCCTAGGATCCTGGTCGGGAGGAACCTGCCCAGCCAGTTTAAATTCACGTTTTCATGTCTGTGGCCATGGGAACAGGTGACCTCAGAGTCCCTGCTAACACATAGCTGCTTCAAATCTCTGGGAAACCCTTAGCCAACGTCATTTATTCATTCTGACTGCTGGCTTCCCCCCTCTGGCTCCGAGAAGGCCCCTGATTTGGGAGCTGCCTTCCGACCAGACAGATTCGTTTATGGTCCTACAAGGTTAAGCATGATACATGTGTTTGGGGAAAATGGAGATGTGCATGAAGAAGAAACATTGCTTTTTGATCCAGGCAGGAGAGCATACATAATCTCCTCTAAAGCCTGTGAAAGACTTCATTTTACACATGAAATTGGGTGGAATTGCCCCGGCCTGCACCGAACATGATTTTGGAGAATAAACGGCCTCAGGACAAGCTGCCTTGTGCTGGGGAGGGCCTCCAACAACAAAGAATAAATTGTAGGCAAATGTAATCTGTGTAAAGTTACAGGCAACAAACCACGAAAAACATCTCATTGACACAGTGCCTGCATGGGACAGACCCTAAACCTTACAATGGTGTATCGTGAAGAACAAGGTCCAAAAGCCGACCTGGTTCACATGAAAAATAGTTGAGGCCAGAGGGCCTCGTACAGTATAGAACATTTTTTTAAATTAAGACATATATGTGTTTTAATTGTGCAGAGGGGGTTTTCTCTCTTCCTGTGTATTGTAAAACTTTTTTTTCGCAGTCTGGTGTCGAAATCCATGCCCAGTGGGGATGGGGAAGCCACCCCAAATTTTAAAGTGTCTTCAAAAACTAAACCAAAGTGGGTTTTTAGCTATTTGGGAATATACCTAACTGACAAAACGCATCCCTTGAGGGCCCGGATTTGCTCTATAAAAGTACACAAAGCTCTGCTGAGAATTTTAAGGCAAAATCGGACTTGATTATACAAGAGCAGAAATACGAGATTTACCCAGCAAAGCACACAGTTGAAAGTGCCCTACTACTCAAGCATAATGAGTACATTGCATATAAAAAATTTAGAAGAAAGGTCTAGTGCACATTATGAGGAAATTGTTGGCATCTTGTGATGGGTCATCTTACCCTTGTTATTAAATGACAGCAATCATTAAAATGCCAAACATATTTTGACAGAATTCACTTTATAAAATGTCACCAAGTCTGTGTTTTTATTAGTTTGTTCCAAATCAATTTAGAAATTTCAATAGAATGCTTGTAAGTATTCCCCAAGCAATGTCCATTCCTGACTTTCTGCACAAAAAATATTACAAATTAATCAGATTTTCAGATTTCTGCATAATGGCTTTGCACATTTATTGCTTAATCCTATTATAAAATGCTGTTATGATTGACATATCGCAGTGGAGATAGAAGTCAATTGAATAACATGTAGCAGTCAATTTTATTTGTAGCTTAATGTGCTGAAATATTTTTTTCCACATTTCCATTATTTATAAGTCTGTCCCTTTGGAGAATAGATAGAAGAATTTGTTTTAAATGAGCCAATAATACCTTCTTTAAAATTTATAAGCATGACAGAATCATATCTTTTTTTCCTGGTCGTCCATGGCATGCCAGTAAACAGGGTTTGAATTGTCTCCCACTTGCTATTCATAGGACAAACATCAGGAGAGAGGATCTCGTTAATGGTGGCTTGGAATTGAATTTCAACCACCAAGAAAACAAAAGCTACTGAGTCAAGCCCCTCAAAAATTGCAGCCAGCTCTATTTATTTATTTTTTGTTTCTCTCTTCATCTGTTTATGGTTCTTGCAACTATGCTACCTGCTGCAGTCTGTCCTGAAACAAAGTACACAAACGCACACCGAGAAACTACTCTGTTTTATGAAGATGTGAAAGACTTGCTGTTTTGGTGGGATTTCATTTCTCGTGCTTCGGCGTCCAACAGCACAGCACAGCTGGGCTCCCTGGAGTTAGCGAGTTATTCCTGCCATTTATGTTAGCACCCGGGAAACTTGCTCCAGGAAATCCACGTGCTGTCCAGGGCATCACCTAAGGTGACATTGAAAAAGGCTGTCTCTAGGGAAACCCATTCACACGGGTTGGTGTCTGCAATGGGCATGGAGAAAAGGCTTAAGAGTCTGCGGCCATAGTAAGGGCTAATATAGATGGACTTGGTCATGTCTGAGATCACGTGTTCTCTGGCTTTGGGAAATGGGATGAGCTGTTGCCCGCCTATGCATAAAAGATGTGGCTTCCCACCCGCGCCACGCACTGGCATACGCCATGCAAACTGATGGATCATGCGAGCCTATTAGTGGGACTGATGATGGTGTCACTTTTCCCCCTGTCACAGCCTCCTCCCTCCCGGAATGACTGGCCACCCTGACTATACGTTAGCATAATTTATGCCATTGACAAGTGATTTGAGCACTGGAGCTATTGATAACCCACTCTGACACATCATCTGTACTTTAATGTTATGTGACATCACAGGAAAATGGGGTCATGGGCAGTTCCCGGGCTGGATCTTCTATTAAAGGGAGCACTTCTCTTTTGAATTCCAGGGGCCAGAGGAAACCCGGCTCTATCAGACGCAGGCTCTCCTGACCAACACCAGGCCAGTCAGACCCACCCCCCCTTCCCGGTTGGGCCTCAGGTCAGTATCTCTTGACTGCTTTTCCATTAGGCTGCATTTAGGATGGTTTAACCATATAAATAACTGAATAAATAGTAATGAGTTAAATGCAATCAACTCCAACAAAGCAAACGTGGTGATAAATTTTTGTATGGGAAACTGTATGACTGCATTATTTATTAAATGCCATCAAGGGGAAAAAAAGTGTTTGCAGAACTCCTCTCTTTTTAAAGGCAAGGTTGGTTTTAATCATTTGGAAACTTTTTTTTCTTCTTAAGACCCACTTACCAATGTGCTGTTGGTTACCATGCAGTTTTCTAGAAAGTAAAATTTTAATGACTGGAGCATGAAGAAAATTAAGTTATTTCAACCTTACTATAGCCATTTTTGAAATACAGGGTGTGATTTAATATAAAAAAGTTAATGCAATTTTAATGCAAGTTCAGCTTATTGGGTTTGACAATACTGTACATCACATACAGCTCTTGCATTAATAAAGAAATGCATTCATTATTTTTTAAGGTCCAATATTTGTGTTTTGCAGCCTGGTGTGGTTATATGGAGGTCTAGAACACAATTGTAAGGGCTGGGCTCTTGGCTGTTGTTGTCTTAGCTCTGGTATTTAGTGGGAAGCTTTCGGAGTTCACCTGCTTTTATGGGAGAAGAGGCAGATATGCGAGCCTGTCTCTCCCCTTTGCGGTCATTGTTGTTCCTGCAAATTAATCACTTTCAGCACTTGGAGGGTGCACCAGTTCAAGACTTGGAAACCCAAGTGTAGGGCTTGGGTTGGTCCTCACTTTTGTTCCAGCAGCCACCAAGACTCCCTGGGGTCTCAGGTCCTAACGTCTGTCTCAGAACACAGATAGATGCCTTGGTGCTCAAGGACAGAAAGGCTGGAGAGGTGTCTGCTCGTCCATGGAAGCCCAGAGAGGGTTCTACAGGGAATCTCGGAAGCCGGCATCTTCCAGCTATGCCTTTTCTAAAAATCTCACGCTTGTGACATTGTGTGTGTGTGTGTGTGTGCATGTGCGTGTGTGCAAACGTACCAGGGGTGACAAACTCATGCCTCCGGGCCAGGTAAATGTGTGACAGACCCAGACAGTAAGATGTGGCGAGCGCCTCGACAAGCTGGAGAGCGCGTGCACTGCTTCAATCCCGAGAATTCAACTTAAAAAAATACTACCAGCCAACCCCCCCGAATCTATGACCTGTGTAGTCTGAGAACCAGCTGTTTGCCTCCCCTCTTTCCATGATATTACTGTGGGCAGTGATATAACTCCAGCGATCTGAGGACCAGTGTATCATTTTGTACTTACTCCTAAAAAATATGTTTATTTTGTGCTTTAGTGTAGCTTTATTTATTTATTTTTTAAAGCGAGACAGTCACTCTGCGTGAATTTAGTAGACTCTAACAGATTAGGAGCGAGGCCCGTGGAGTCTGGAATGGCCTAAAACCAGGCTGCTTCTGGTGTCCCAGGGCTTCTGCAGAGGCGTCCCTGAAAGGAGCTGCGAGGGAAGGCTGTAGGCAGTGGCCGGAGAGCGGGTTCAGCCCTGCTCCCCTCATTCTGCAAATAGAGCAGCCCCACTTCTCTGAATCAGTTCCGTGTATGAGAGGGCATGGCCGGAAAGGGGTGAGCCACGGGCTCCAGAGCAGCGTGCCTTGACATGAACCCCCGATGCCCAACAGATACGGGGCTTTCGGCAAGTTCCTAATCCCTTTGTATCTCACTGGTAGGACAACTGCATTAATACGCACATGGCAATGTTAGAGTAGTGCCTGGCTACAATTTACTGGGCTTTGTACTATGCCTATATTTACTTACCTTTTATTTTATAACATCATGCTGCATTAAAAACAAAAAAGTCGAACCCCCTCCGTAAGAGTTTTGTCTTGGTTCCTCCAGAGGAAAAATGAACATGGCATTATGTGTCACGTGGTTCCCAAAAGGGTGTAATGAAAGTCCTGGATTGAGGACTGGAAGACCGATGACCCTTCTGGTCACGTGGCCCGTCAGCACAGGAATCCGTCCTAGGTCATCCTGGTGACAGCCCACATCTGGGCTCAAAAACGCTCAGGGCCCAAAGCGCACACCGATAAGGCTGCCTTTCCATATTGAATGACGGCTATTGGGTAATAGCAGGCACAAACCCTGTTTCTAATGTATGAACTGAGCAAAGAATGTTAGAGTAAAAGCAAAGACTTCTTTAAAAGATTTTCCAACGTATCCACATCAAATATTTTTGTTTTCCTATACTTTTTTTACACACACAACTTGACCATTTTAATAATTTCATTATCATTGCTTAATGATTATCCAGTTTATTTTATGTATTCTCATAAACATTTCCTATTTTTCTAAAGAGGTGCCATGATGATCCACTTTAAAGATGGTGTAATACCTTGCTGAGTTTAGAACTGTAACAAAATATTTTTTCAACATTTATATATTTTTAAACATAATGCATGTTTTCATGCTTTTATTTTTTGTCTTTTTGAATGGTATCTTCAGGCTGTATCCCAGGAGTATATTCGGAGTCAAAAGGGGTTGAATATTTTTGTAGCTCTTGATACAGATTTCCAAATTGCTTTCCAAAAGGCTTATGATTGTGTATATATCCTAAATCCACATAATGGTGTCACTAGAGACCTACCAGCGTGCTGTAACTTTTACATTATTTTTGCTAAGTTAGTAAATAAAAATAGCATTTTATTGTTACTTTTGAAAAAGCCAAACAAAACAAAACAAAACAAAACCCTTTGATGCCAATGAGTCCTTTCTGGAAAAACACAAAACAAATTAGCAAAGAATTTCAAATATGTAAGGTTAAGATCAAATGGAAATTCATCGGAAGAATAATATGTAAGTGTAAGGTATTACTTTTAAAGGTATTTGAGTTCCTCAAAAGAAATCCAAACCAAATGATATTTTCCAAAGAAATAAACGAAATGTGATTTCAATTTTTTTTTGCTACCGGTTCATTCTAGAACAGAGTGTGTGTGTTTGCTCCTTGTTCAGGAAGTTTCTGACCCTGCTAGAAGAACTAGACCCCTAGAAGAAAATGCCGTGAAGGGCCATGTGTTGGTTCCACTGGAAAGTGAGCTAGGATTATTTGTTTCCTTGCAGCCACTTCTGACAGCACAGCAGTTAGCCTCAGCTGTCGCTGGCGTGATGCCGGGAGGCACGCCGGCCCTCAACCAGCCCATCCTCATCCCCTTCAACATGGCCGGACAGCTAGGAGGACAACAAGGACTGGTCCTCACACTGCCTACCGCGAATCTCACCAACATCCAAGGGCTGGTAGCAGCCGCTGCAGCTGGAGGCATTATGACTCTACCATTGCAAAATCTACAAGGTAACCCATTGTCTCCATGTGCCGTGTAGGGCTCTATCCACTGGCCAGTGTTCCCTGGAGTGCTCACATGCCCCCAGTTGTGAATGTGGTTCAGAGCTGTTCCTGCTATCAAGGGAGATGGAAGGCTTGTGTAAGAAGCAAAGTTTCAAGTTGTCTGTGAATCCCAAGCTTGCTCAAGCCGTGGGCTTTATCAGTCCTTGTTTCCTAGCATGGATTTGCAACCTTTCATGTCTTCTAGAGGCACCTGTGAGCAATCATTGTGCAACACATCAAAAATTTAGATGTTAAACTATCGTGTTGTTATTTGAGGACCTGGGTTATGATCTCATGAGTTTTTCAGTGTGGCATCCGCAAAGAAAGGTTATACATGATTTGTTTGTGAGGGAAGTGGTTGGAACATCTCCAATACAAGGTAGCATTTGGAAGTCTTAATTTAATCATTGTTTTCTTGCTAAGTATTTTTAGTTATAATTATTAAACAGAAATTGTATTATTTGAGATCATAGACTTGTAGGTCGAGCCTTTATATTATGTGAGCATTTAACAAGACTCCTTTAACTCTGGAAGGATAGTTCTTTTGGTACTACAGAGGTTTTCACTTTTCTAGGAAAGATTTGCTAACGCTGATTGATGGACTGATTTACAAGACTCTGTTGAAGGAAGAATTTTATGGTGAAAAATGGCCTGAATATGAGACGATTAGGATGCCTAACAAAGAGAAAATGAATTTGTTTTGCGCTGCTCAAAGGTGTTTTTTTCCCCATTGATATAAATGTTACCCATTAGAAAGAAATTTTTTTCTTTTTCAGAGTGAGAGTTGGATGGGGTAAGTTATCAGAGTAAGAGTTTAAAGCACTTTTTGTAGTTGGTCAAATGTCAGAGCTCTCATCAGCCCAAAGATTAAGAAATAAAGCACTTAAGAAGTGGTTAACTCCTGACCCAAACTTTTTTACACACCGTGTGTTCTAATATCCCACCTATTGTTGCCACTTCTTGACTTTCCCTTTAATGTTTAAAACGGAGTCGCTCTCATACCATTAAATTGTGCCAAGAAACCTGCCATTCATAAATCATGCATGCCCAGGACACGCTAATGCACAAACTTTACTTGTTTCAAATTTGAAAGTGCCTGGGAGCCAGGATCTCAAGATTAAGCAAATAAGGCAGGAATAAACAAGGTGAAAGCCGAAGCAACAAAGTGTAGGGAGAGGCTTTTTAATGTAGGTGCATGATGAAATCTTAATGAAGAAATGGGCATTATCAAAATGTAACCTTCCATTTGCAACGTTTGTGCTTATGGGAATATTGAATATTATAAATAAACATAAGCTCACAGAGCTTCTAGGTCATGAATTAATCTTGCTTGGTTAAAATAGATGCCAAAATCAGAGTCCAAATAATCAGGCTTGTTGTATCTTTATTATGGTTTGGTCTTCTCAGGATTCAACACCTGGTTATTTTAAGGGCTCGAAGTTAGTGACTGTGGACTAATGTGGAGTGTGGACTTCCATCAAGGTTTTCTCTTTTCTCTAAATATCAAATTTTGGATTAGCTTATAGTTTGGAGTTTGGTTCTTTTTGGCACCTTTGGTTTCAGAAAAGAAATTCTAAGATTTGTGTCCAGAGTAAGTAGGTTCAATGAGAGTGCTAACTCTTTTTACCCCTTGGTGCTTCCTACACGATTTTCTTAATGGCCTCACCTTCAGAAGTGTGTTGATTGGAGTTGATGGTCAAGCTCTTGTCTACTGCACAGACACAAGAAAATCTGTCTCCCTTTGTTGGGAGGGCAGGTGGTGAGGTCATTAAAATAAAATATCTCCTGGTTGCCAGTCAGCCTGTTACAGGGAAACCTTCCTCATCCTCATTGGTCTTAACACTCAAGCCCCTCCTCCAGCACTTTGTTCTTTAATAACTTTGTGAATGAATCCCAGTTCCTAAGTCACTGTCAGGATCCAGAGAAGTTCCCTGCAATTCCCTTGGGCTTTTCTCTTCCTTTTGTATCTTCCCACGTGATTTCTTGACTATCCAGACCTCACTAGTTTGAGAAGTAACCAACCACCCTGGTTTGCTGGTGACTGGGGGTTTTCTGGGGACATGCGACTTTCACTGTTGGAACCAGGAAGGGCCCCAGGCAAACAAGAAGGAGTTGGGCACCTGCCAGAAATCCGGGGGCAATAACAATGAGAATCAGGTAAATGCTTGAATCTCTACGGTGCCCAAGATGTGCCTTTACCACCAGAAGGGCAATGCCGGTTGGTCACCTAGTCAGCCAGTATCTGACCCAAGGATGACCTCACCCCCTTTAAGGAACCTACTACAGCCCTTGGCAGTCCGTAGGCAGTATCTATGGCTTGTGTGGTTTTCCAGGTTATGTCACAGAAGGTGGCGGGACTCCGGAGATGGTGGGTGGCTGGCTCGCAGGCCATCTGCAGGGGTCCTGGTCGACTTTGAGACTGAGTCAATCCTCAACATCATCCAGTTTCATCCTCTTTTGAGGGTGGTAATCTGGTTCATAGGCTACGATACTCCAGAAGGAGTCCTTACACACATTTGTGTGGTCGACAGGGTAGAATGCTCCGCCCCTCCCCATGGCCCACCCTAGACCCTAGAAACACAGGAGCTTCCAAGGCTTTTAAGAGTCTTGAAACCACCAGTAAGTCTGCCCAACACTAATTAATACTGCACCTTCTTGGATGATTTTATAAAACAGATGTGATCCGTCAGTGTGAGGGGGAGGGATTTAAGCGTTAAACACCTAGTCTGAAATGGAACCTGTTTCCATACTAGGCACTTAGTTCTGGATGGTTCCCCCTTTCCTCATTGTGAAACGTGAAGGTTTATTCATGAAATAAGCCTGCCAGCTGGAATTAGCTCTGACTTTCTCCAGCCTTGCTGCCCGGCCCTTCAGCCTGTCCATCCTTCCAGCTCAAAAGCTACAAATTTGCTAAGAAAGAAAAATACGGACATCGGTTTCTTAATGGTTTGGAATTCAGGGATAAGTTTTCAAGTATCTTCTTCTTTACTAAAGGGATTGGAAGCTGGTTCATTTACGTTCACTATCAACTTGACACAGAACTGCTCTCAGACCCTCAGAGACCATGATTCATGCATGTATTTTAATGAGCACTAATGACACGATGTTACACTGATTGGCTTTTCTCTGCTCAGGCAGCAGGGGTCCTATCACTGTCTCCTCCTCTGAACGTCATTCCCAGACCAGCAGCATCAGCTCACGTGGGAACTTGTTAGAAATGCAGGCTCTCAGCCCCAACCCAGGCATGCTGAACAGAATCAGCATTCTTAAAAGTTTCCCAAGAGATTCCTCTGTACAATAAAGTTTAAGGAAGCCTGGTCTAGGGAGCTTTTCCAAATCCATTTAGCAACTTCCCTATTCTCTCCATCAGCCTCCCGAGATCCTCAGCATCCCAGGGTGATGGGGAGCCCTGTGACTGTGAGAAGTGCCCTTGTTAATTTTCCTGCTCTAACTCACCAAACCAGGCCTCTAATGAGGATAAGGACTGAAAGGAGTAACTTATTTGGGAATTAGCTTATTGCTTCCCTTAGGACATTCACATCCCCAAGACTGAGAGGTGTTCTCTTGCACAAATGAAGCATGATTGATTAAAGCCTTTGCTCCTAGATTTTATCCAGCAAAAGCTTTGCATTGCTGAAAAAGAGACCACGTGGCCCTGCCGAAAACCCATCTGCACGGCCTGGGGATTGTTCTCCCTGTCTCCTCGGATCCTTCCATGCAGAAAAGAGAGCACTCCTACCTCATCAAGGAAGGGGTCTTCTTTTAAGGAAACAGCTGGGAATAAGGAGTTAGAAATCTTGAAGAATCCCAGGAACACCCTATGGCCCAGCCTCAGGAGCCCTGGACGTGGAGTTTGGGGATCAGAGAAACCAGTGAGATTAGAGATTAGAGAATGGGGATTAGAGTTTGGGGATCAGAGAATCCAGTGAACCACCAGGCTGCAAGCGGTCTCACTCTCCCCTCTGAGTAGACAGGCATGTGCCCCCACTTCTAAGCTGTCTCCTCTCTTCCCCTGTTCCTCCTTGTGACTGTTCTCTACTGCATTGGTTGACTTTTGGCTAGCCCCTCATTTTAGTTCACTCATATTCCATTCTGTGTCCTTGGAGTACAGCCATCTTCCCAACCCATGTACCTCTTAGGAACATTCCATTGCTATCTCCACCATCTCTGTTTTTATCCCCATCTCCATGTCTATCAAAAACTCAAACTCCCCAACATTCCAATTCCCGATGGGCTGAGACTTTGAATTCTAGGCTACCTTGAATGTCGCTGGCCAGACTAGAGATTGACTGTCCAATGTGGACGTATGCGTTCCTATCCAGTCAGGGGTAATGTGGGTGGAAGGGGGAGCCAGGCTGACGTGGTATGGACCTTGTGCAACATGCTTGAGAGACACGCTGGGGCCTCCCTCATCAGTAGAAGGGGCGCCAAGGGAGGCAGGCTGGGTATTGGCCTGTCTGCTGGGATTACTATACAGACCAGGAGGCCCTCCTATGGGCGTGGGCAGAGATAGAAACTAGCTCTGAACTCAGAGATGCCATGGATGGGGTTTATGTTCTGAATATTTTAGGGGAAGTCTGTGGAAGTTCTGGCTGGGATTCAAGCCCAGTCTTGCTCTAAACTCAGATGAGACCTAAACATGACCTACTCCTCAACACTCTAGTTCCCTACATGAAGTAGATACACTTTTGCATTCTCTCCTCTCTTTTCTTTGATAGCTCTGCCCACTGCCAAGCACCTCCCACCATCACTACTCTGGTCCTTCCATTCCTGTGTCCTTTGTCCCCCGCTCACAGGGATTTGGTCTCACGTGATTGTCAGTGAACCCACACCTGTGAGAGGAGATTCACAACAACCATGAAGCTTAAAGAAGGAAAATGACTCAGGGTGACCTGTCATATACTCTATAAACTCCTTTAAAAGCCAGTTCTTCCATTTACTTACTATTTTGAAACATAGATAGCCATGCTCAAAATAGAGTTTGCATTTGTCCTAGTGTGGGAACTAGATTATTATTTGATGTGGCAGAATAAAGTCCCCATTATGGAATTCAGGCAAATGGGTTGTGTTTTCTGCTCTTTTGGGATTGAGGCAGAAGACGTAGACAACTAGAACCTCAAAAGAAGTGACAACAAGCACCAAGGGGCTCATGGGACAGCAGAGGTCGGTCTATGTCTAGGACAGATGATTCAAGTTCGTGACTTGTTCTCATTGCACAGGCTGAGAGATAACCCACTAATCACTGTGGGCAACATAAATGGAGAATATAAATGTGCTACGTAGGAGATTTATATCAAAGTGGGAACATTCCAGTTCAGTCAAGCATAACATTTAAATTAATGACCAAAAATACATTAGAGAGTGCTGCTTAACCTGAACATGGAAAAGCAATTAGGTTCAAGGCAAGTTGAAAAATCAAGGCCAAGGGTGGTTTTCCTGCCCTTTGTGCTGGTAGGAGACCAGCCCTGGTTTTCTCTCACTCTCCAAATTAAAGTCTGTACAGGGTAAAGTATGTGGGAATGTTTTTGGTTTTAGGAATTTCACGTGCGAGCTACCTCACATTTCCTTTTTGTTTGTTTTGTTGGTATTTGTTGTTTGAATTGAGGCATCAGTTACATACAATAACATGCATGGATCTTAGGGGCACAGCTCAATGGGTCCTGATAATTGTATATAACCATGCGACCTCCGTCCACCACAGTCAATACAGAAAACATTTCATTTTCCCTAAAATGTTCCCTTGTGTCTCTTTGTAAGTCAGTTGTGTCCCTCCAACCGGGCAACCCAACCCTCATCTGCTTTCTATCACTATCGATTGGTTTTGTTTGTTCTAGAACTTCATATAAATGGATTTCTACAGTATGTATGTTTTTGTGTCTGGCTTTTTTCACTCAGCATCATGTTTTTGAGATTAATCCATGCCATTGTGTATGTCAGGGGTTCTTTTCTTTTCATTTCTGAGCAGTGTTCCATTGTAAGAATAGGCCACAATTGGCTTATCCATAGCCAGTCCAACATATTAGCAGGCAGACATGGGAAGATCCCCTCCCCTGGGGTTAGGGAGAGATTACTCCATCGGGCAGCCCTTGGGAAGCACCCTTGGCCACAGTTCTCCTTGGCCCTTCGCTCTACCCCTGGAAGATTCTTCCCTGCCTATTATCTTTCTTGGCTATATCTGAAGAGAAAGTTGAGAAATATGCCTTTATTTGAGCACTTCCTCAGTCCATGTATGGCTTACGGAAGCTCTGGGGTCCAAAGGGGTTGCTTGAAATTTCCAATAGTTAAAGATTTATAGCTCCCTTAGGAACGTGGTTCTCTCAGAAACCGAGAATGCTTCTGATCTTTTTGCTTTCAGTCAGTTCCAGGTGCCACAGTTTTTTCCGAGGCATACATCTTCAGTCTAATTTATTTTTGCTTTTTCACTCCCCCGGTTCTCTCTTTCAACTCAATCGGCCTCAGGGTGTGGGCACTCTGACCTCCTTGGTGCTCTCTAAACGCGCACCTACACGAGGGCCTTTGTGCAGGACATTTCCTCTGCCTGAAGGACTCTTTCCTCAGAAACCATCAGCCTACTCCCCCCCGCACAGCCCCCCAATACTGCTGTTCCCCCCTACCTGCTTTCCTTTATTTCCTTTGTCCATAACACTTACTACCTTCTACGTAGCCTTAAAGTCTTAGAAATGGTGGAAACTTTTTTTCTTTCTTTCTCTATAAGCACTTAGGGTCACACTTCCTGCAGCCACATTAGGCAGTGGTGGCAGCATCGTAATGCTTGGCCCTGATGCTCTGGGGACAATATCTGCATACAATGAATGTGTTTATGATATGTAGTGTTTGTCTGGTCCTGCCATCAGAATGTAAGCCCTACAATAGGCATGTTTGATTCAATGATATGGCCCAAGAGCTCGAACAGTGCCTGCCTCATAATAAGTGCTCAAGGATGGATGGATGGATGGGTGGATGGATGGATAGACGGATGGATGGATTTTAAGGTCAGAGTTAGTCAAGCAAAAAGAAGTAAAGAGAACATTCAGGGTAGGGGAGATGGCATGAGAAGCATGGAGTCTAGAGTCCTCTGAACTGTTTTGGTTGTTGTTCGAGTGAAGGTTAGGAGTCTGAGGTGGCAAGAAATCCGACCAGAGGAGCAGGAAGGGGTGATACTGGAGGGCCTTGTATGCCTTGCCTGTGCATGCGGAGTGGTCAATGTAGGGCCGATGCATTAGAAATGAGCAAACTTAAAGATGATGCAATTATACGATGATATTTTCATGGATATATGTTTGCATTTATGTGTTATGCCTGTGCAATTCCAAGGACTCAAAGCAGCTTTAATATAAGAAACAAGAAAGTCCAAACATGATGTATGAGAAAAAGAAGAAACCTAGGTGGAGATTCGGAACGAGACAAGTCGAAGGGGAGACACATCATATTCCATACTTTTAATTATCTGACAGTAAACAGAAACATACCAGCTTAACAAGAAACAGCCTTATTTATTTTTGTTTTTGCTTTTCACTAATTTTATTTATTTACTCAACACATATCTACTGGGCTTTCATAGCACATTAGGCCATGATCTCAGCTTGGGGTATAGCTGTAGACAAAATAAAGAGAGTCTCAGAAGGCACTTCTGTGCTTGTGTAGGGTGTAAAGGAGACAGAAAGGATGAAGGGTGGCAGAGATGGGGACATGGACAGAGACCCAAAGGACATGAATGACAAAGCCGTACTTTATCTGGTGGAAGAACATCCCTGGTTGAAGTTGGAGGTGTGAAGAGAAGCTAATCACACAGGCTCTGGCTAAAGAAGCAGCCTCTTGCTGGGATAGGCCTTTCTCACTGCAAAGGGAAGAAAGAATGGCAGAACAGCAATGACTTCCAAAGCTTTGGCTCGGGAGTGGCCCATGGCACTTCCACTCAGGTCCTGCACAAGCCTGCTGCAAATGGGAATAAGGATACTCCTCAGGAGAGGGCGTTTCTCCAGCACATAATTAGGAACCGTATTCCAGGGTGCTACGTGGTTCAACTGAAGATACACTGCATGAACATTTGACTTAGGTCCCTTTGAAGATTCCTTCCGACACTGAGATTCTGCAATTCCATTAAGTGAACCCGTGAGGTAGCATGGGCTATCAGATGGTTCCTTTGAACACAACACATGAACAATTTCTTAAAGGTGTGGCATTCAAATGATAAATACAAAAGTAGATTACAAGTAGACGGAACAATTGGGGGCTTTTAAAAACAGCACATGAACACATGTAAAAGCATGACTCCAGTTATGTAAATTCAGGAAAAGGCAAAATTATAGAGACAGAAAGAGATCAGTGGTGATCAGAGGTGGGGCTGGGGGAAGGAGTTGACTATAGAGCAGTGCAGGGAAATTCGGGGGGCTGATTTGATGGTTCTCTTGTCTTCATCATGGTCGTTGTTCCATGACTCTATGTGTTTGTCAAACTTTTGAAACAGGATGCTGGAAAGGGTGAATTTTACTGTATGTAAAATGTACCTCAATTTTAAATTAAAAAAGGGAAGCAGGTGGTGTGGTGCTTATAAAATACCAATAGAATACCAATTTATGTTAAAACATAAAAAAGAATATGCGAGTACAAAACTGTTAATGAAATGAAAGCTAGGGAAAATTTCATGAAGATGAGAGACTCAGGTTCTCCCATTAAAGTGTTAATGGCTCTATTTCTTAAATGTACAAGTGAACCCTAAAATAATAAAGATTTCACATGCACACAATTTGTCCCAGTTGTTTGCAAGAAACCCTAACACACATACCCCACAGAGAGAGGAAAAGAAAAATACTACATATGACAAAGGGTTATTGGTAGACTCTAGGCAGTAAGAAATTATGGGTGATTGCTTTCCTTCCTAAAATTTATTCATTAATAAGTATTATTCTAAAATCAGAATACTTTGTATTCATTCAGGTTAAAAGTCATACCCAAAGCATCATTATTAGCATGGACGAGGTTAAGTCTATATGGGTCTGCCGTCTTGACCTTCTAACCACCTTTTTAAAAAAGCATCCCTCAACTCGAAGTGGATTAATTCTCAAATTAACAATACAACCACAAAGCAGCTCTGTGCATTCATTATGTATGAGCAATCTTTAATACCAGTAAAATTGCCTTTAAATGTGCCTGATTTTATTGATCAAAGGAGGATTTATTGTCAGGAAGCGGGTGAGGGGTAGAAACGCGTGCCGATCCTTCTGGTATCTTTCCTAAAGAAGAAAACAGTAGGTGGCCATGTGTGCCGCTTTTCCTAATGATTTACTTTTGTGCTATTCTAGTGATGCCCACACTCAAAAGTTGCATCCCCAGGGACATCGTGAGCATGAGAGCAGGGGTCTAATACCACTCACAGAAAGGGCAATGCAGCCCCTGCCACAGAAGCAAGAAGAATGGACTCTGGCTTTTAGTATGCAATGATTTCTCAACCTCTGATAGGTGGCTTGCTGTCACAAAGTCCAATATTAAAACTACCTAGTGCATAAATTCATATTTGCAATGTTATTCAGAAGAGCCCCACATGACACGCTGTACAATCATACCCAATCCACCATAAAGAAGTTATGAAAGTTGTTGCGTGTGTCTTTACTTCGGCAGTTTTTCAAACCCCCGTATCTCCGAGGCTTCAGACTTTTTATTTAAAATACCTGGAGAGTCCGTTCTGCAGTACATTATACTTGAAGCAGGCGTCACTGAGGCACTGGGGTATGGATTAAACTGGAAGCACATGAATGAGGAGTATGACTAGTATACTGCGTATTTAAGAGATACTGTCAATGGAATAAAGCATTGTCAAAGGATAATGGTTTCCAGCTGCCACATAAATGTCAAAGCAAAGCCAAAGCATTTATTTTCAAAGCAAAAGGCAGGGAAGTAATGTGATCCCCAGTTTGTACATAATAAGGCTGTAAATCCATCAGGCCTCTTGATGGTATGCAGCGATGTGTCTACACTAGGATGCGCAAACTGGGTTAGATTCCAAGGCAGCCATCAGAGCTCCGTTCCAAGATGGCTGCCGCTAGAATGGCACAGAACATAAACAAAGGAAAAGATCGTGCTCGAAATGCTTCTCAGTCTCACTCCATTACCAAGGATGAGAGGGAACCGGGATGATGTGCTCAAATTTCCTCTGGAGCCAAAATAAAGAAGGCTTCTGTATCTGAGGGAAGTGAGGAGGGGGCAGGCAGGGAGGGGGAAGTATTGAAAATAAGCAAACAGGAGGTGGACCCCCGTTCCCCTCTGTCCACTGTTCAGAGAACAAAGAGGTAAGGTCCGCCAAGCAAGTCCTGTCTTCTCTTATGTGTGTGATTCTTGCAGGGCAGATTTCCAGTGAGAGGTCACAGCTATTATTTCTCAGCCCCTCCAGGGCAAAGCTAAACCTCATTTCCTGCCCTGAGCTGTGCACAAAGACTGATCGATTTCACAAATACTCACTAACCATCTGCTCTTTGCCAGGCACTGTAGTAGACACTCGAGTCTAGTTAGGAAAGAGACCAGTGTAGCAATCCAGGAGAGAAAGGGACGTGGTAGCAGTCATGAAGAACAGAGGACTGATCTAGGCGACATTAACGCGGGGCGCTTGGTAAAACTTGGTGATGGATTAAATGTAGAGGGGCAGGAGGAAAGAGAGGGAGGCGGTTAGTATAGTTGACATGTAAATTCATTTCCTGTGGACATTTTAAATGGAGAGATGAGGAGCTAGTTGGAAATACAGGGATCTAAAACTCAGAATGGGATTGGCCCTGGAGCCCCTGATGTAAAAACCGTCGATGTATGCGACTGAAGCCAGGGAGGGAAGAAATTTCTGGGGAAGGAGAGGTTAGGGAAGGAAAACAGTTCAGGCCTTCAGAAGGGGAAGATGTAGGCACAGCACAGACCCAGGAGAGGTCCCAACGCGTAAGATTGTTCTGGACAGCTGAGCCTGGGGCTCGCTCCTGCGATTCTCCGTGTTTGGATTCTTTCATTGGACATAATCTACACATGCACAATGGAGCTTTTGGTTGTTGCTTACCCCTTTTATAGCCAGAGTGCCACAGGAAGGAGCCAACAAATTGTACCTGTCAGTCTGCTCTTTTTCTTCTGAAGACACCCAATTCTCCATGTATAAAGAAGCTATTTTGAGAGCGTGTACATAAAAGCTTCAACAGTGTTGCTCTTTTGCTGAAAAGTAACTCCATTGATTTAAATCTGTTATTTAAAAACGTCGTTGTAGTCTTAGAATCTCAAAATGAAAATGTCTGAGTCTTTTCTCCCCTGCCGTTCTTCTTTTTAAAGCACTTTGGGTCATGCCTGTCGTAGCCACGCAGGGCAGCGGAAACAGCGAGTTGGGCTTAGCTCTAGGGTGCTGGGATTTGGATAGAAGAGGTTATCTGTGCCTGGGAAAAACTGTAGTTTAGGTCATGTAATTTTAATTTTTGGAAATTATTTCTCCTGGGAAATTATGTCTTGTAGCTAGCAAAATTAGTCTCTGAACATCCTCTGGTTCCACGTTCACCTTTCCTTTGTGTTAGTGTCATCATTACCCCAATTATATTAATCAACCATGCTTACCAGGTTTCTAGCCAAAACCTTAAAACAAAACAAAACAAAACAAAAAACCAAAAAACTTAGTCTGTTTGCCATTAGTCACCGGATTAGGATTAGCACAAACGCGCAGGTCCATTAAGACATTCTTATGCATCTCCGTTCCCCTGTGTGCCATTATTTTAGAAATTCTTCGCAGAACATATATATATTCAACACTTGACATAAGATAATTTGAGTTTGCTGTGTTTGGAAAATAACTCACATGGGAGAAAGTTGCATTAAATAAATAATAGAGATAAAATTTATACTTCTATATATTTCAAAGCTAATGTTGCTAACTTACAATGGAATGGTAACATGAAGACACAGTGCTATAATTTGATTGATTTGTTTTGACAGCAGCGAAATAATTGAGAGTGAAAGGTGTCAGCACAGATGAAATATTGTATAAGCCACGTTCAAAAGGCAGTGCTAGCAGCAGCAGCAGCTAGAGTTTTATTTCCTTTGATTCCGGACTGGTACTCACCTCCAGTTTATTATGAAACCATGAAAGGTACATGACTTTCCCAACTAGGGAGACTTTTATGGAGAGGCTAGAAATAGAAGTTTGTCAAACAGTTGAACAATGGATAGAGGCAAAAGGATGGGAAATGGCTAGAGCATGCCGAGCTGAATGCTATCAGCCTGTCCCTTTCTTTTGCAAGTTGCTGTTCTCCTGCATTTTGGTTCATTTTGAAGAGATTCTGAGTCAGGGCAAATATTAGATGCCATTTTCCCTCCCTTGACAGGAGATGGTAAAAAAAGAGGGGTGTGCTTGGCACCATGCCTGCACCCAGCAGATGAAAACCTTCATGCTAAGAAAGAAAGGTGGCTAGTCCAAATTGACATATGCTATAGATCTAAAATCCACATGGTTGCAAATATCTCGTTAATATTTTTATCTTGAAAACATGTTGAAAAGATGTATTGGATATATTAGGTCTAACAGACTATGTTGTCAAAATTAATTTCACCTGTTCCTTTTTATTTTTTTAAATATGGATACTAGAAAATTTTAAATTATGTACGTGGTTCACATTTGTGGCTCACATTATACTTCTATTGGATAGCATTGGCCCAGCCTGGAGGATCTCCCTAAATCCCATATACATGGGACGCTAATTAAAAGTTGTGTTCATTAAAGATGAAAATAATTAGCATACATTTAAATTTTGGACCCTCAAGCAGAAAAATCACAAAGTATCTGCTTTGGTGACAAAAATTAGGGAGGAATAAATTTGCAGGCTATCTGCTGTAGTTTAGGAACTGTTTGGGATATATATATATTATATATGATATATGTATTATATATGACATATTACATATGATATATGATATGATATATATGATATATAATGATATATGTATATGTAATATACATATATACACATACATATGTACATATATATGATAAATGATATATGATACATATCATATATATATATATCCTGTATAAATTTTGATATATATATGATATATATATCTCCTATATAAATTTTGCAGGTTCTCTGCTGTAGTTTAGGACTTTTTGGGATATATATATGAGATATAATTTTTATTAACAACTTCCAGTGATCAGAATCTAAAGTTCTCTTTCCTTTTTAAAAATTATTATATTTTGGGGCGCCTGGGGTGGCACAGTGGTTAAGCGTCTGCCTTCGGCTCAGGGCATGATCCCGGCGTTCTGGGATCGAGCCCCACATCAGGCTCCTCCGCTATGAGCCTGCTTCTTCCTCTCCCACTCCCCCTGCTTGTGTTCCCTCTCTCGCTGGCTGTCTCTATCTCTGTCAAATAAATAAATAAAATCTTTAAAAAAATTATTATATTTTGCACTTTGAAATATAGAGGAAATATAGATATATATAATAAAATGATCTATAATTAAAAACTGTTAACATTTTGCCAGCTTTGCTTGGGATCTTTTATCTTAAAAAATGAAACATTATAAATAATGCTAAATTCCTCCTCTGTCTCCAATCATTCCACAGTATTCCTCCCTCCTAGGAGTAACCACTACCCCTCAGTGCATGTATTTATAAATTAGCTAAATATATATAATATATATTATATATACATATATACATGAAATATACAGTATATAGTATACTCTATAGTATTATTTTGGATGTATTGAAATTTTACATAATGATAGCACACTCTAGATATATTTTTGTACCTTGCCTCTTTCTTTCAACATTTTGCTTTTGAGATTTGTCCATGTTGATACATGTAGATAGAAATTATTAGAATTTATTTTGATCATTTTATTTTGTGGGTTTTTTCATCATGCTTTTTCTGCCCTTCTTCTCCTTTCTTGCATTCTAATGGATTTGTTGAGTTTTCTTTTATTCCACCTCCTGGATTAGAAGTTAAACATCTATTTTTATTCTTTTAGTTGTTATCCATATATTTGGAACATATGTTTTAAGATGTCACATCAGTATTTTCATCTTTCCTCCTAAATAACATTGCAACTTTTTGATCACTTCCTCTCATCTTCTATACTATTACTCTCCAGCATTAGTTATTCTTCATACTGTTACGTTTACAATCTCTCTTAGCTTTCATCATATTTGCAAAATTCTTTACCCTTCATTATGTCTTGTATCCCTCTCCTTCCTTCCAGCTCTTTCTAATTCTTTTAAAGAAGGTCTTTGAATGATAAACTGAGTTTCATTTGTTTAAAACGCTTCTTCTGGGGGCACCTGGGTGGCTCAGTGAGTTAAGTGTCTGCCATCAGCTCAGGTCATGATCCCAGGGTCCTGGGATCAAGCCCCACATCGGGCTCTCTGCTCAACAGGGAGCCTGCTTCTCCCTCTGCCTCTGACGCTCCCCCTGCTTGTGCTCGCTCTCTCTCAAATAAATAAATAAATAAAATCTTTTTTGAAATGCCACTTCTGTCCTTATTTCCTATTGTTTAGCTGAATTTAGGATTCCAGGTTAATAGTTAATATTTTCAGCAGATGAAGAAATTATCTTCTGGGCTCTATTTTTTGCTGATGATAAATATACTGTGAGTTTAACCATCATTCCTTCACAGATAAAATGTCTTTTTATATTTTTACTTTTATTTTTTATTGTTATTTATTTATTTTAAAGATTTTATTTATTTGACAGAGACACAGCAAGAGAGGGAACACAAGCAGGGGGAGTGGGAGAGGGAGAAGCAGACTTCCCGGTGAGCAGGGAGCCCGATGTGTGGCTCAATTCCAGGACCCTGGGATCATGACCTGAGTCGAAGGCAGACGCTTAATGACTGAGCCACCCAGGTTCCCCTAGAATGCCTTTTTAAATCATGGCTGATGTTTGTCTTTGGGATTCACCAATTGTACTGTAAAAGACCTTGATATGGATTTATTCTTTATCTTGTGTGGCACTTGGGATTCCTGATGTTTGAGTCATTACCTCTTCTACCCCAGTCTCTCATTTCTTTCCTCCAGGAATTCCTATTACATGTCCACTGTCTTCCATGTCTCTGAGCCTTTCATATTTTCTCTCTCATTATATTTTGTGCTGCACTTTTTTGTGACTTCCTTAGGTCAATCATCCAGTTTTCTAGTTCTCTTTGTAGTTATGTTTAATCTTATGCTTCACCTTAAATTTGTCATTTTACAGACTGTATTTTTCACTACTAGAGGTTATATTTTTTTCCTTTATGGTTTCTGTTTTTTCTAGGTTCTTTTTAATCACTTTAAATATACTGGTTTTATAATCTTCAGACTGTCTTTTAGCTTAGGTACTTGAGCTAATTAACGATTGCTCTCTCTCTCTTATTCATAGTGGACAGTGTCCATATTTGGTAAGAAATGTTTTATATTGAACTCACTTTAAACAGAGATCATTTTCTATGAAGTCCTTTAAACTTTGGGTTACTTAAGTATTGCTAAATATTCATTTGCTTGTGCAAAATGCCCAATAAATTTCATAAATGATCTCTCTGCTTGGAGCTAAATGTGCCATATACCTAGTATAAATTTGGACTACATTATGAAGTCTTCTCACATACACTTTTCCTTACCTGAGGCCTTTAACAGAAACAAACATCTTTGTTAATTCCCTGGGCTAGTGAATGGGATTCATCTCATCTGTTTTCACTGTTGGGGCAGCCCCTTCAGGGTTCTGGATTTTTAGAAGGGGCTCAGTTCAAACAGTTCTTCTTGCATGGGCCCAAGGCCCCAGATCCTGTCCTTGTATTGGTGGCCAAACGTCAGCCTAACCTAGCTGGCCAGGCCTAACCCTGTCTGCCCTCAGAGGGCCAAGGAGTCAGTTAGTGGTCTTGCTGTTCCTGATTTCTGATGCCTGAGCGTTTCCCTTTCTGCCTGTGTATCTAAATTTTTGACATATTTTAGGCATAATTTCTATATATTGGAAGCAGGAAGGTTATCCATGTTAGGTCAAATATTTTTTCCATGAAAAGTCTCTTCCTTTCCCTTTTGTCCATCTCTCTAGGTAGATCAAGTCTGGATAACGAATCCTTAGAAGATAGATAATTCCTAAATATTTCAAGCATTCAATTAAATTTGGTGTGATTTAAATTGAATTTTTCTGGAACTTTCAGAAATTTGTAAATATTCTTTGTGGAATTATTGGAAACTTTTAAAAAGAAAGCAATGAGCCCATTACAAATATTAATATTGTAATCCTCTGGGATATTCTTGAGTGATAGATATATCTGTGGTTCTTATTAAATAAATTGAATTCTGTGCGGATGCCCAAGATTATCCAGCTAAACTTTGGTCTCAAAAATAAGTAACCAGGGGTGCCTGGGTGGCTCAGTCATTAGGTGTCTGCCTTTGGCTCAGGGCATGATCCCGGTGTTCTGGGATCAAGCCCCGCGTCAGGCTTCTCTGCTGGGAGCCTCCTCCTTCCTCTCCTACTCCCCATGCTTGTGTTCCCTCTCTCGCTGGCTGTCTCTCTCTCTGTCAAATAAATAAATAAAATCTTTAAAAAAAAAATAAGTAACCAGCAGGGATTACAAATAAGAAATTTCTCAGTTTCAAAAAAACATAAAAGATATTCTTTAGTTTTATTTTTAGGCTATTTCTAAATTTTGATTTTGATTTTAAAATAAATTTTCATTTATTAATTAAATAAATTTTTGTATCTATTAAGGATGTGGACATTAATTCTGAATTAATTCTACATTTAAAAAATTCCTAATATTTTTATTTTGAAATATTCAAACCAGAACAGAGGAATACTGTGAATACCTGCATACCTACCCACTATTCTGTCAAATTCTAACATTTTTCCCTTCTCGCTTCTTATTGCTTCTTTAAAATATTACAAATACAGTTGAAGCAGTCTTTGTAATACTCCCAGTTCCCGTGTTCCTCTCTCATTTTGAGGTGGGTTTTTGTTTGTTTGTTTGTTTGTTTGTTTTGTTTTTTGCTTTTTTTTAAATTATGGTTAAAATATACATGACATAAAATTTACCACTTTAACCATTATTCAGGGGCATTAAATACTTTCACATTATCATGCAATCATTACCACCATCATCTCTAGAACTTTTTCATCTTTAGCAACTGAAACTCTGTCCCCATTAAACAATAAATCCTTTACCCCCTGCCCCTGGAAACCACCATTCTACTTTCTGGCTCTATGATTTTAAGTACTCTGAGTATTTTATTAAGTGGTATCAGACAGCGTTTGTCCTTTGTGACTGGCGTATTTCACTTAGCATAATGTCTTCAAGATTCATCCATGTTGTAGCACGTGTCAGAATTTCCTTACTCTCTAAGACTGAATAATATTCCATTGTAAGTATATGCCACATTTTGTTTCTTCACTCATTTGTCAATAGATACCTGGGTTGCTTTCACCTTTTGACTACAGTAAATCATGCTGCTGTGAATGTGGGTGTACAGATAATCTGTTTGTCCCTGCTTTCAGTGCTTTGGGTACTTACCCAGAAATAGAGTTGCTGGCTCATATGGTAATTCTATGCTTAGTTGCTTGAGGTAAGAAAAATGTTTTTCTTAGCAACTGCACCATTTTACATCCCCACCAACAAGGCACACAGTTACGATTTTCCACATCTTCTCCAATACTTGTTAAATTCTGGGGGTTTTTTTTCTTGTATTGTTTTGATAGTAGTTCTACTAACAGGTAGGAAGAGGTATCTCACTGTCATTGAAGGAGCCTTTTTGAGACAATAATTAATTACCTACCGACTTCTCCTGATATTGCTTAATCATGTTTGTGTATATTCCAAATAACCTAATAACCTAAGGAGAAAATAACCCTAAGGAGAGAATGTACACTTTAGAAGTTGCCTTATTTCTGCTTCATGGCCGGCAAGTGGTGAATATTATATGTACAATTATAGGTATATTGCAGTTGGATTTGCATTTTCAAGTACATACAAATGTATTTCATATGCAGGTGAACGCTAGCAACATTTGTCATGAAAGAAATCCCTTCAGTGCCAATGTTCTTTTCCTATTGACTTCCATTACATTTAAAGATTTCACTAAACAAAAAATACATTTACCTGTAAATAAAATGAAAACCTTCTTTGAAGATTTTCAAGCAGTGGCCCACTCACTGGGATGCTGACTGCTGGAATCCAATGGAAGGACTTTACGAAGAGATTCAGGGCCTAGACAATAGTTCTCTTTTCCTTTGCGGCATTTTTTCAATCTTGAAATGTTCCCTACCTTGGAGAGCTCTCGAAGCACCTTTCTGAATCATAAGAATTTCTTCCATGCCAGGGCATTGTTTTAGTTTCTGTTTTGAATGCCACAGATGTTTCTACCATGTTCATGCTTTGGTCTGCTAGAGATCACTGTCAAACCTTTTTGAGGATGATGTTTATTTTCCTAGTAAATGCTATGCTCTAACTCTTTTTTTATTCTTGCCTAAATTTTTATCATTGACGGCTTCAAGTTCTATTTTAAGAAATTAGTTTGTTCCCCACTTTATCATTTCTGCCCAGTCTTACATGCCTAATATATTTCTGAGACATTTCTGGTGCCTCTTCATGTGCAATAGATGGTATTGTTTGTCAAGTGTAAACTACATTTGGGGCACCTGGGTGGTTTAGATGGTTAAGCATCTGCCTTCGGCTCAAGTCATGATCTCTGGGTCCTGGGATCAAGCCCCAATCAGGCTCCCAGCTCAGCAGGGAACCCGCTTCTCGGTCTCCCTCTGCCTCTCCCCCTGCTTGTGCTCTCTCTTTCTCTCTCAAATGAATAAACAAAAAAATCTGTAAAAAAAAAAAAAGTGTGAACTATACTTAGCAGAGCTATACTTCACCAGCAAGTTTTGTTCTGTTTATCATTTTCATAATCTACAGTCTGCCCCCTACTCTGGCAGAGCACAGAATATAGGAGTAGGTAGGCAGCTCGCCTCAAAGAAAAGGGCAGGTGTACAAAAGCCCCTCAAAATCATAAAATCATTGGTGCCCATAAAACCGTATTGCACACTTTTTTAGGAGATTAATGAGTGGGTCATAAAATAGCATTAATTTTTTGGCCAAATTCCAGTCAGAAAGTTGTGTGCGTCTTAGGTAGTGCTTTTTCAACTGCCACAGGCTTGCTCTGAAAGTATTTGCAGGTCAAAACACTAATGCTGTTGCGTTTCTTCACTTAAGAAAGAAGTAAAAATAGGAAAAAGTAGCCGTGGAAATCATAAGCTCTCCGGCATTCCCGGCCAGGTGCGTCTTCAGCTAAAGTACCCCCTTCATGGGGAGGAAGGTGAGGGTGTTAGAGCAGAATGCTAACGAGAGTCCCCAGCATGCACACCTTAGACCCACAGATCCATGCCTTATCTGTACCTTATCAGTCCCCAGATTCTGTCACAGAGTATATACATTTACTCACATGGTACGGAAAAAGGACAGGCCCACCCACCATCAGTAAATGTGACTGAGTCTGTAAGTGCAGTTTTCTCTCTGAGAACTGGGACAGCTTTCCACGTTGGTTCTTGCCTCCTGAATATTCCAGAATATTATATGACCATGTGATTTACTTATTTACAGTCATCTGTCAACTGGATTTTTAAAAATGAGGACTCGAAGCGCTTTTCACCTGAAATATTTCAATACTGTGTTCACATGGAAATACCACTTATGAATTTAAATTTAAAAAAAAAACTTTAAAGCAGTCTGACTTTCACAGGCTCTTGGGAAAAATTAGGAATATTACCCAATGTAAAAAAAAATCTCTTCAATTCAGATTATCATTAAAGTAATAAACATTTAATTAAGGAGCTAAAACTAGAAAAGAGGTCTGTTTCATAGTGATGTTTTTGTCCATAACTGCCCAACTCCCTCCCACATTATTTTTGTAATCAAGACATTTTATGTTCTCATAACAAAAGTGTACGACGGCCTGTTTGGTCTGAATATTTCTGAGAAAATCTCAGTGCACTGAGTTTCAACTCCTTCTTTTCCATTAATGAGAAACCCAGATTCCAAAGCACATCCCCATCCAGGCAAAATTTCGACATCCAAATGTTCGCGGAATTATCGGGTATGAAAGATACAAAGACTTTATTGAAAATTTGATCTATAATTTTATTTTTTATTATTATTTATGTATTTGAGAGAGAGAGCACACAAACCAGGGAGAGTGGCTGAGGGAGAAGCAGACTCCCAGCTGAGCAGGGAGCCCAATGCAGGACTCGATCCCAGGACCCTGAGATCATGACCTGAGTCGAAGGCGGATGCTTAACTGACTGAGCCACCCGGGCGCCCCTATAATTTTATTTTTAAAAAGTAGACTATCTAGCCACATGCCTCTGTATGTAATACATATATGTGTACACGTGTGTTCCTTAGCAAATGTGCTATATTTTTTGCTGATATAAAATGTTGCCATATTTGTCAATTTTGTCATGATGAATATTTGACCACTTGCAATTTCATGCCTTACAAATACATCTGCATTTTAGAGGGAAAATAAAATGCCAGATTTTAATGTAAAATTAATCCTTTTAAAAAGACTTTTAAAAACACAACATTTTTCTAATGTACATTAAGGAGGTTGGAGAAGTTCACTGAAGCGTATGCTCTGAGCTTTCAGGAGCAATCTGTAGTCAGGCATTTTAAATGAAAATTGATTTGTGATCTACATGGTCAGTGGAAAGAAAATTAACTTATGGAAGGTTGTAATGAAATATTAGACAAGTAAAAAAGTAGATGGTGATCTAGTGGAACTAAAAGTCCCATCTGGAAGAATTCTGTGACATTTTTACATTTATCTGTGTTCTGCATGAGTTGTAATGTTAGTGGTAATTTTATGGGACTGAACTGAAATGAAAAGGGTGTTATCACAGATTGCCTACAATATAGGATTGTGTTCAGTGGAGAGGCCTGTATCCTTTTCTCCATTTTCCTATAATATGACTCATTGCACTTTTTTCAGCTACTGTTGTTGAATGCATTCAGCCTTTTACTTGAGGTTATTAAAGAAGAACATCAAACGCTCACAAATACAATCTAAATCTAACCGCACATTTCGAGCAGCCTTGCAACTTCCTCTTAGTTCTGCATTGTCTAGGTCACGTCCAGAAAAGAACCTCCAAAATGTACACAAAAGAAGCAAGGACACTGAATGTGAAGCTTTTACCTTTCACTGAGTATTGGGGGGTGGGGGTGGNGGGGGAGGGGAGTCTGATGTGGGGGGAGGGGCGGATTCAAAACTCCGATTAACACCTCACCCAAACCTAGAGCTTGTTAGCAGAATGGAAAATTCATACCTTCCTAGAAATGAATCATTCAGAAATTGTCCATTTCCTCCCTTTCTCTTCCAATTTTGTAAAAGCAATCCCTGTCGTTTCTGTGGTCAGAGAAGTATGTTCTGGTAAGAAAAGGTGAAAAAGACTTTCCTTTTTCTGTTGGGTGGGAAACATCCATCAGATTTCAATATTAATTAGTGGATATAAATTTCTAAAGGGAAGAATTCCTAGTGGGTGTAAGTCCATATGCTCTTCTTTTTTCTCCCTGCATTTACTATATTTGACCGATGGCCATAACTTTTTGAAAGTATACAATTTCTGGATTACTATAACTTAAACATTTGATATCATTTAAATACATTGACCCTGTGCTAAAGCAGAAGCCATGAAATTATTTGCCTTCCAATTTCAAAATCCAATTCCTATCTCTCTTATTTTCGTTCCTTTCATCTCCTGCTCCAGGAACCACAGGTGAATGTAGGTAGAACTTCTACAAATTCTAAAGATTAAGGTCTTTGGCTAAATTGATAGCTACTTGTACTGTATTTAAGTAAATCTACTACCTGTGGGAAATCTTACTTTTAGGATTGGCAGTTTGGATTGTCCTCTTTTATTTTAAATTATTTTCATCAAGTATTTTTCATTTGTGAAGTTTCTCATTTTTTTCCTGTTTTCTCTAATAAGAAAACAGCTAGTTATTTCTGTAGATTCAATTGGACCATGTTCATTTCAACCAGGGTGGCAACTTTCTATCCCTTTAACTACAGTGGTGGCTTTCAAGCAGGGCTGCCCATCAGAATCACCCAGGAGCCTTACAGAAAATGCCAATGTCTAGGTCCCATCGCAGAGCTCTGAAGTAGTGGGCCCAGGGTCAGTGCTGACATTGGTCGCTTTTAAAAACCCCCTAACGGAGCTAACCGCCAGCCAGGATTCAGCGTACAGTCTGTAAGAACAAGCCCTAAGGAAGTTCTTGGTGAGGTTACTCTATAGTAGGTCTGGGGCAAGAGGAGGGAGCTGGATGCACTTTTGCTTTACCCCAGGACACAGCTCCACCTCCTTCCTCCGCAGGCAGTTCTTCTGGTCCATGAATCATTATGTGACCCACAATATGTGGGTGTGTACATTTGACCTAACTGCGCATACAATCAGATTCTAAGAGACTTCTGCATTATTTATTTAATTGCATCAGATGCTCAAAATATACTTTGAATCTGTGGGTTTGTTTTTTTTTTTTTTTTTTGGTTTGATGACTTAAATTGAGATTTCTGTTCTGATTTAAAATAAAAGAGTAAAAAGCTGAAGACTTACTCCTGAGAGCTAACTTGAAGTGTCTGTTTTTGTAGATAGAGGATGGCCTATAGCTTCCATTCCTCTTGCTTGTTCTTTAGTTGTTTCCTTCAAGTGGAAAGCAAACAGCCCCCCCCATCGACATGTCCTCTAACGTCAGAACCCAAGACCGTGGCTGTGGGTGCTGACGTAGCATTTAAACAGCCATTTGACATCGGTCCCTCCTGTCATTTCTACAGCACATTCGGTTCATAACATTTCTAGGGGAAAGGTCACGGATCTGTCACAGCAGTGTTTGTGGCGCTCAGAAAATAAAATGGGGTGGTTAATGATAGCTGGGGCAGCCCGAGTAATCACAGGATGCCGCCGAGGTCAATATTCCGTATCGGCTTTCCGTCCGTCCATCCGAAACAATATACTGGAGTAGATGCAATCAGTAAGCGGTTGCAAATGAATCTTTTAGGGACATCAGCATTACAGAAACAAGAGATTCAAGAAGAGATGCTAAGTGGATCTTTGGGTTTGTAATTGCAGCCCTGGGAATCATTACCCTAATTAATAGCTTTTAAACCCGGGACCCTTGCTCCTGGGCGCATGCGTGAGTTTGCCATCGCTGTCCTGGGAGTGTCTCTGGGCTCTGCCGAAAGTGTCAATGAGGGAAACAGCCCCTGGGGAAGGCCTCCTGGCCCCCATCTTTTCCTAACCACAAGAACATCCCTGGTGATCAGATAGTCTCTTATCACAGACCACAAAGTGGTGAGTGGTGGCCAGGGACTGGGGTGAGGGTATCCATTTCGGCCCTCAGTTCCTGTTTGGGGAAAGAGAGACGTGGATATATGCTGCTTCCGCAGGATCGGGAGCTCTGGTAGGAAGACAGCAGCCCTCTTGACCTTTGCCTGTGAAGGTATAAAGAGGTCGGGAGACAGAATACCAGGAGGGTTTTGTTTGGGACCCTCCAGCCTTACTTCAGTACCTCATCTTTAAGAGATGGAGACAAACTCTTGTCTGAAGGGCCCGACCTAGGCAGAACTGTGAGCAAGGCCAAGTTGGTTTCTGGGCCCTCGGTTCTCCTTTGCTCTCTTCAGTGACGCTCATCTTCTTTCTCCCCTCCTCACCCTCTGCCAACTATCCAGGCCAGTGGGTACCTCTGCCTCTTCTTCTGGTCTAAACCTCCTCTTGGAAAAGAGTCCAATGACCTTGCACATTCGAGGTATAATTTCCCAGTAATGCTTCCAGAAATACTTGGAAGAAAGCAAAATCACAAGCCAGGCATCATTCAACTGGCTTTGGGAATTATTTTGGAAGGAAAAAACAAAACAAAACAAAAAACAAAAAACAAAAAAAACCTTCACATTATATCCTCATCCTGTCACCTGATTGACTTCACTAAGGAGATGTTAGGTATTGAGGACCTGCTATAGTCATTGATTTATTGATTTACTCACTGTATAAGCTGATATACGTAAGACATATGAAGACTTGCTGCCGATCAAAGTTTTCTCCACAATGATCCAAATATTATCTGCACAAAAGATGTCACCCACATCCACACTTTCCAGGTGTATGTGTTAGGGAAGCAGGTGGGTGTTTTTTAAGAGCCGTGAAGGGTCTCTATTTATCTTGCAACCTTTGCTCTAAACAACCCGTGTGATCCTGGACGTGGTGAGGGAAGGGGGGAGCTAACACAAACATTGTGAGGATGTTAGCGATGGTGTTCCCATTCGGATCTGGTTCACATTTATTGAGCATATGCTAAATGCTGAGTGTTCTCATACTCATCACGCTTCCCTCCCACAGGCACTCTGTGAGTAGACATTAGTCTCCTCACTGTGCACAGTAGTTAACCGACGAATAGATGTGTTTCAGGGATTTTCCCATAACAATACAACTAGGAAGTGGCCCTGTCTAAGTTGGAACTTGAAGTCTCTGGCTGCTCCTTCCACTGTAATGCTACGGTGACCTGGGGAGTCTTTACCTGCCATTGGTTTGGAAGACTTAAAATGGCTCCCACAAACTCTATAAAAAGTTCAAGATGGCGTGGTTGGATTGCATAATCCCGGTATGCTGAGCTAGCGGTAGACGCGCAATAAAACAATGAATTGAATTGATTAACTGGGGCAACCTCACGCCTCTTCATACAGCATTTCTCCTTCCTGCGGCAATGGAAGAACTTGTAAGTCAATCCAGAAAGTGAGGAGATTCTTAGGGGTCCAACAGAAGTATCAGAACTGATTCAAATCGTTTTTTGCCATTCTGAAAATAAATAAGCAAAGGAAGAATATCAGGCAGCACTGGTCAGTACTCTTAATGTGGCTTTTTGTGTGTATGTCTGATGAATATTATAGCTGAAATTTTAAACTGAGAATTCAAACCTCCCCACAGTAGGTCAGTGTGCTTACTCTTAAGAAGATGCTAAACGAAGGAATAAGACGGTGATCTTCTACTGAGAGAGATCTCCTCACCCCTAGCAGGAGACATTTGGCAATTTCTGAAACCAGTTTTGTTACCTCTGAGGGTGGGGCATCTGAGGGTAGAGACCAGGGATGCTGCTGTCAATGTCCTATAATGCCCAGGACAGCCCCCACAAGGAAGAATTATTGGGTCCAAAATATCAATTGTGCTAAGACTGAGAAACCCTGAGTTAGAGAATAATATTGGAGGGGGGAAAATGACAAAGGGTAAAGAAACGTGATTGAATTTATAATCTCAAAGTGAAAGTGTGTTCTGGCTAAAAATTGAGATAAGAAAAGGGTCTTAATATTGTTAGTTTGATTGAAAAATTATTTCAGTATCTTTCATAGTTTAATGGGATTAGCCTCATACGAAATTTCAATCAGCCATGGAGTCAAATTCCTGGAAAACAGCCATGATAAGAAGTAGTATGTTTTGACCACCTGCCATATGCCAGGCATTTACTTTATGCTTTACAAACATCTTATTGAACCCTCACAACTCTATGAAATCCATAGAATTTTACTCTTTTATATATGATGAAATTTTGGCTTGTGAGAGATGGAGCAGTATAGCAGAGATATTTAGTCCTATGTCCACCAAACCTCTTTCCTTTTTCCTCCTGGACCATATTTTCCATTTTCTCTTGCACTTAAGTGGGGCTCTGTGACTGATCCTAGCCAAGGGAATGCGTGAAGTGAGATAGCTTCCAGGACTGGCTCCTAAAAATCTCTCCCAGGCAATCTCTTGCGTGTTGTCTCTTCCCTCAGCTGCTGGCCAGGTAACAGGATCCAGTAGAAGACTTCAGGGGTCCTAGGGAATAGCCTGGATCCTGAATGACTGTGTGGAGCAGAGCTCCCCCTGACCCTCATGGGACCTTAATGTGACAAAGAAAGAAAACTTCAATTGCATGTAGCCATTAGGAAATTGGGATTGTTTCTTGGAGCGATTGATGTGCCCTGATTAATACAAGTAGCTATTAAGTAAGCTGGAATTTGAACCCATGTTTTTCAGTTCCCAAAGCCCCAGTTCATGTCTACTACATTATGCCACAACTAAATGATTATTAACCTTTTCAAGACAAGTACAAATTATTTTCAAGCAATAGATAGAGAAAGATGTCTATAATTTTCTTGGTGTTTCTTCTGTATAGAAAAGTCAAAGTATATGGTTATCATTGAAATTTTCTCATTATAACAATTTCATAAACTGATACAAATAGAGCCCTGGAGTGTATAAATATTCAACAATTTTAGAAGCAGATAAAAATGTATGATTTTATAATTACCATATGAATAAACACTATTGTTAACATGTTCCTCAGATAGTAACTAGATGGCTACAAGTTGTTCCATTTTCCAAGCCCAAAATGCAGGTGAATAGGTTACAAAGATTTCAGAAAAAAAAAAAAGTGCAGAAAAGAGAAAAAAGATTTCTAGACTAGAACAACCAAGTGCCAGTTCCTATTCCAAATCAATTAAAATGCTGACTCTTGATGAATGGTAGAGGCCGTCAAGTAGGAAGACAAACTCTGCATTTCCAAACTGAGAAACGAAGAAGAGAGTCTCTAAGACTATGACCATGGTCAACCAGGTTGAGAACTCCTTAATAGAAAGATTCAATTTCATAAGAATATGTATAGCTTCCTCCATCATATAGGAAGTATTCAAATACCTATCGAATGAATCTGGATAGTACTCTATTATTACAGTTCTAAGATCTAAACACAATAAACCCATACTTAATTTGTTGATAGGTTTCCTTTCCCTTGCTACCAGTGATTTCACTGAACTCAACATATCGAGCAAATACTATTGCAGTAGCAATCATTTTATGTTGCCATGACATGCCAAAATCAGAAGTAGGTACAGTTCATGCCATTTGCCTGAAATGAGGTATGTGCTAAAAAGGGAGGAACCTTCTAGTGTGGCATCATAATCTAAGGACTTGCCCATGAAATGAAGTTTTGTGCTCTCATGGGAACTTATACAAAATTTCTTGACTCTTGAGTATAGTATTTTCATTCTTTGGAGGATTATTTTTTGGTCTTTAAGCTTTTAAGCTTATTGGCAACAATAGTTTAGCTTATTGTAGATCACATTGTACCTTCCCGTACGGTTAAGTTGTTTCCTTACAAATGATGTGTTATTGATTCACTCATTCATTTATGCATCAGACGTTTTATTAACTAACTACCCCATGCTGTGCTCGGGAGATACGGTTTTCCAGCACCTCACCCAGTTCTCACTGTTGCGATATTCTAACAAAAATAAGACAGAGCTCCTGGTTTAGTGGGAAAGGTAGGCATATAAACGGGCAATTTACAAAATAATTTAATAGAATATGGAGATGGGGGCGCCTGGGTGGCTCAGTCGGTTAAGCCTCCGACTCTTGATTTCGGCTCAGATCATGATCTCAGGGTTGTGGAATCAAGCCCCATGTTGGGTTCTTTGCTGAGTGTGGGGCCTGCTTAGGATTCTCCCTCTCCCTCTGCGCCCCACAAACTCACGGGCATGTGTGCAAGCACATGCAAGTTCTCTCTCTCTTTCTCTCTTTCTCTCTCTCAAAAAAAAAAAAAAAAAGACTGTGGAGATAAAATGAGAACTAAAGATAAGGTGATCTGATCTGTCTTACCCAAAATGTATTCATATTAAGCGGTATCCAATCTCAATTAGCATTTGGTTTTTCTTAAAATTATTATTATCAATTAGCATTCGGTTTTCTCAAAATTTTTATTAATGCTCTTCCTAATTAAGTTGCCAATATTGTCAGCAACGTAATACTTTTCCTTAGAAATCTGTGACTGCAAAGCTTCTCACACTACTATTTGCTCTCATTCTCGGGGGTTGTAGGAAGGGTCTGCCCAAAGGACGATCCTTGCGCCTCCCTGTTACATGGAGACAAAAGTGCATCCAGGGCTTGGATGATGAGCTGGGTTATAAGCTAAGGATCTGGGCCTCTTTGTCCCTTGCTTCGCTCCCTCCATGCGACCACACTCCTAATGCCAGCGGCCAGGGCTGTGCGAACGTGAGCCAGTCCCCCAGAAGAAAGAGAACAAGTGAGTGTCACTGCACACGGCACGGTCATGTTACTGAACTTCCTGATGACTCCTTCTCCTGCATAGCTGGGCCTTGAAAATAACCTGAAACCCAACCGCGTTAATTACATCAATCCATCTGCTCTGTTGTCCCCACTTGTGCTTTTCAGGCTCCCAGTTGTGAAATCAGGGCATGTGGATATTTCCTCGGAGACGTTTCATTAAATGGTATTCCGCACAGAGAAAGGCAGTGTTGAATCTTTAATGTTCCAATACCCATATACCGTGGGCCTCCTGTCCTGCTTGTTTGGGTATAAATTTTATGGAAACTACGTCTTTAGGGTATACTAAGCATACAGTGCCATAGGAGCCCCACCCTGTGGAAAGTAATCCAAGGATATTGTAATTCTGTTGGACAAAATGCATACCTCCCTTTTAATGATGAAATCAGTTCAAATATCGAATAGGATGGTACTCTCAGGATTCCTCATGATTAAAATTAGATTATTGAGGGAGAAAAGAGTCTGCATGGGAAGCTTTGTGGGCCTCTCATCAGCGAGCACTGTGCTCACTGTGTTCCAATGAAGGCCTCTCATCCCATAGAACACAGTGTAAAGGGCGCCCCCTGCTGTTGTGCGATGCTATAGCCCGGGGCCTCCGAAGCCTTTGCCTCTGTGAGTTTTGATGTGCAGAAGATTCATTTCCATCAGTTATTGGATTTAGTGATATTTTCAGGTGAACACAAAATGCAGCAGTGTCTGTGCAGCTCTGGGAAGGAAGCCAACAGTAAAGGAATGAGATCACAGTGTGATGCTTTGGAAATTCTCTTTTCTTTGTGTTCTTGTCTATTGGCTGCCTCATACACAGTCTCTCTCTCAATGCAAAAGCGTCTTTGGCTGCAATCCACTCACCGCTTCTTCGCACGAGCAAAACTACTACTTAATCGAGACTTATCAAGAAATTTGTTCTCTACTAATGTCAATTTTCTTGCCAACACATTGCATTTTCCATGCATCATTAATGCCATTGTTCCCATCTATTTCTGTTACGCATAGCATTTTTTCCAGAGGTAAAACCATCCAGATAAGGCATCAGCCAACAAAATAACTTTTTTTTTTTTGCAAGACTGCTAAGTGAATATAAGCTGTCTTGCGCATTACTCCCTAGGCTTGGCTTTCTCTCTGTGTTCAGGAGCCTATCCTTTCATGCTAATCCAACAAAAACATCTGTCTTCCTTTTTTTAGTTTCTGCATTTCTGATGCCTTGTAGATCCCTACTCTGCTGTCTTTTTGATGTTACACTCTGTACCACCAAGGTGGTGATTCTGGTTCAACCTCTCACATTCTGTGATTTCTACCCTTACCTTCCTAATTAATATTATACCACCTGTCCCTTTCCTCACTGTATACGTACCTACTGGTCACACGCTCACCTCTCTTAGCAGCCTACCTTTAATAGACCCAGATCTATAGCCACTCGTTTTTATAAAAGAGTAAGGTAGCGACAAAAGCAGTGTAATAGATGTATCTAGGCAGATCGGTAATAAAAATAGTTCCAAGTATGGAGTACTGTGCGCACGGCTTTCCATCTATTATCTCATTTATACACATCATGATTTGCGAGGTGGTTATTGTCATCTCAGTTGTTCAAGGTCACACGGTAAGTGGTGGTGCTGAAATTCAAAACCATGGTCTCGGGGCGCTTGGCTGGCTCGGTCGATAGAGCATGCAACTCTTGATCTCGGGGTCGTGAGTTTGAGCTCCATGTTGGGCGCAGAGGTTGCTTTAAAAAACACACACACAACAAAGACTCCCTGCCTTACCCACTATGCCACACTGCCCTTCCTCCTTCCAGTCCTCTGGGTTTTCTCCCCCAGGAGTCAAAGTTTCAGCCTGTCTCCTCTCCGAGGTCTTTGGTGTTGACAAGACCTCAGTCTAGATCAGATTAGTTTTAGCCCTTTATTTCCCTCGCATTGTCTCCCTGAGCTTTTTAACATGCAGGGAGCCCTTTCTTAGAATAGCTGTCACCTGAGTCTATTGTAATTTATACCTATTGACACTATGCTGCAGGTAATTCACCCTTGCAAACTGTCACTTTGCACTGTCACCAGAAGTAGCTAGCAAAGGGAAATTGTATGCATGGTGCCTATCAACAGAGGGTCTTGGTGTCCCCTGATGCACCCCACCCTTCTGTGGGGGAAGATGAGCCTGTATCTCTTGGATCACCTGCATGGGATCCCCCCCCCCCAATAAGAGCATCATTTGACAACTTGGGAGCCAGAAGAGGGGATTAACTCCTGAGATATGATCACTATTGAAATGAAATACTGGACAGGAGCATCTGCATTTTCTGGAACTTCCCTACATAGATCTTTTACCCAGACAAATGCAGTTACAATATTCTCCCAAGAAACTATTAAATAACATATATTAAAAAACAAACTGCACTGACCATTGCCTTTTGAGTGGTCAAAGATAAGCATCAGAGAACCACCGAGCTTTTTTTAAATGGGAGAGACTAGAAATTATTTGTCCCCACCTTCTGTTTAGCAAGTGAAGAAACTGAGGTGCAGAAAGACTAAGGGATTCACTCAAGGTTAAACATGGTGAAGATTCCTCAAATATGACTAAAGCGTCTCTCTCTCCCTCAAATTAATGCCGTGGCAGTTATATACATTTCCATACCCCTCACTTTTCTCCGCTTCAGTGGTGCCTATGATAAAAATAATTTATAAATTCAGTAGTAGGAGAAACTTATTTCCGCCTTCAGATGGTGTTTGCATTTTTCTCTCATCCTGTGGTTTGAAACAATTAAAGCATCAGCCCCAACCAATATGCAGCTGAATCTGAAATTTACTGTATGATGCTTCTGCTTTTCATTTTTTACCATTTCACACCTTGTCCACATCTTGAGCAAGCTTGTAAGTTTCCAGCGCATCTATTTCTTGTGATGATATATTGTCCCGGTGGAAAATTTCATTTACTGGCTGTGCCCTTTGCTGAACCTGTTGCTAGTCAGGGAACATGATAAGCGTATAAGTAGCGTGCTACCTCATTTATCATACATCGTTTTAGACACTCAAATATCTCACATACAATTCTGCATTCTGCCCAAGAGGAAGTACCCAACTCACAGGGAAAAAAAAAAAAAAGATCGTCAAATAAATTGTCGGTTTATGATGTATAAATGTATCCTCTTAATAAAAATTAATCATAGTTTATACTAAATCTGTAAGCACCCTTTATTTTTTTTTTTATATAACCCTGCTAACCACATGCTATCAAACACTAATAGAAAGGATCTGGCTTTTGTGATTTGGTCTATAAGAGAATTGGAAGATATAAAAATGCTATTTTCAATAATTGAATTACATTGTGAAATAAATCAGGACATAGGGAATCTCCACAGGGCTTCAAGGGTTCTGGGGAGCAACCTTCGGGGGAAGCATTATAATGTTTTCCTCCCGTTACCTTATGTGAATGCTGTCATGAGTCAGAACCAACATGTTGAGAAGTTTGAATTAAGCTGGAGAGACAAGGTGGGCCTCTGAGAAGGGAGAGCAAGAAACACACAGTTCAAGCATCTCCCTTTGATAGTCTTTTTTTTTTTTTTAAAGGGTGATTTTCCAAGGCGGTTCCAGGAGGTCAGGCCTACCTAATTTCAGTGACTTTTCATGTATTGATTTCTGCTCTTCCCCGCCTGTCATTACCGTGTTTTACTAGCACCCATGTTTTATGCGGAGCAGAAAAAAATCTACATTCTGTCAGAATGGGGCCCTTGAAATTTTGAAAGTGAAATTTGATTTACATTAAACACGGCTTAGACTAATTAGGGCCTTTCTCGAAGGAATTGTGGCTGTGAAATACAGCTCACAATTACACAGTTGCTTGTCTCCCTGTTCTTTAGTCTAGGAGTGAGTTTGGCTGAACAGAAACCGGGCAGACAGATGAGGCCAACAGGAGCTTATTTAAAGATGTAAATATGGACAGAGGCCCCAGTGTTCTTATTTATATAGGACCAGGATGGGTTTCAGCCCGAGCTGAGCGGGCTCCCTTATCTGCATATAAATACGGCTCAGCCCAGTCTGCCTCGCAGGAGGTGCTCATATAAAAGGGGAGATGCCTCTCAAATGAAAACTCACTTACTGTTTTCTAAAATAAATAAATAAATAAAAGAGCATGTCCCTTTCTGGAGTATAGGATTAGGACGCAGAATTTAAATGGAACATCACTTCTAGCCACTGAGAAAAGAGCTCGACTAGATAGGAGGCCACAAGCCATTTGGTTTTCTCCCTTCCTTGTGTTAACAACTGTCTCTAGGTCTAGTTTCTTCTTGCTCTTTGGATCGCCAAGTCTTTGAGATGCTAATGAAAGCTATGGATCTTCTCCTTAGAAAAATGCACGCGCCCGGGGCCACACAGAGGTCTGCATATAATACAGAGGCTCTGAGCTTCAGCCGAATGCAGGGGGAAGGGCACCACATTCCAATCACTAGCCACAGACTAGGGCAGGTGATTTGGCCTCTCTGAACTCAGTCTGGGCATCTGTGAAATGGGCGCGGAGGTGGTATTTGCTTGAGTGGGTTGTTGTGGGGAGGAAACAAGACAATATGTGTACAGGGACAGACTCTGCCTGGCACGTAGTACTGTTCCATCTGTGCCTGTCTGCTTGCTTTCCTTAACCGGGAGGCAGAGTCAGCCAAAGCAGAGCAGGGCAGGGCCAGCTGATCCAGCCCCTTCGTTTCTAAATAAAGCTTTATTAGCACACAACCATCCTCTTTATTTACAGATGGTCTGTGGCTGCTTTCCGGGCTATTATGTCAGAGTTGAGGGCTTGTAATAAAAGATTACATGGCTCACAAAACCAAAAGGATCTACTATTCAGGCTCCTTACAGAAAAAAGTTCTCTAGAGTTATTAGATGCTCTGGATGTTGGCAGTTGGTGGCAGGAAGGTCCAATAGTTAAGACTCTGGATCCAAAGTGGAATGGACTCAAATGTCCATCAGGAGGACATGGACGAATACGACACGAGACATTGGTACAGTGACACAGCACACAGCAATGAAAAGGACGAACTGGTGCGACACGCAGAAACATGGGTCCAGCAAAGGTAGCTGGGTCTAAAGGAACACATTCTGTTCCGCGACCTTTCATAAAGTTCTAGAGTGTGCAAAACGATTTCATGGTGATACAAGTCAGAACCGTGGCAGAGAGGATGGGCCCTGGAAAGGGGTGCAATGGAGACCTTTTGCAGAATACCTTGATCGCTTAGCTCAAAATGGTAGTTACACACGCGAGATTTTGTTGAGCTCTATGTTTAGAGTTAGTGCATTTCTGGTACTTGGTATGTTGTATCTGAATGCAATGAGACTAAACAGACAGGAGACAGAAGAGCTATAAAGCAGAGAGGGGAGAATGCTCTGAGCGGAGGCTGTCAATGTTTGAATCCTGATGCTCCCCTGGCCAGTTATGGGACTTGGGGCAACCTCAATTTCCTCTACTGTGAAATGGCCACAGAGTTGTATAGCCCTAAATTTCCTCATCTACAATTCCAAAATCCCAGACACATCTGAAAATCAGAAGTGTTTTCATAATTCACATGGCAGCAAAACTGAGCTGAACTGGCGTCGGGATATTTGGAGTTCTTATGGATCCCACTTAGTATGAAAAGTAATAGGTTTTGTTACAGAGACATTGATATGTTTGATTATGGAATCCTGCCCTAGATCGTACTGAGGGTCTTATGTGATGCATAGTACATATTTTCCATATTAACTTTTTAAACTATAAAAAATTCTAAATTCTAAAATGTCTGCCACAGGGTTTCATGCAAGGGATTATGGGCTTATAGCTGCTTCATGGAGTTTAAGAGAATGAAGTAAAGTAACACCCAAGGAGCTCTTAGAACAAAGCCTGTCCCATGCAAACACCCAACAAATTTAATATTATTATTAATTGTGGTCTCTGCTTCCATTCCAAGAAAGCTCGTAACTGTTGTTTTCCATAAAGCTAGTTGGTACCAGCTGTGAAAACCATCATGACCCCATCTCCAGTGCCCACAGCCTGTAAACTCCCCTTGGAGCAAACTTGACGGGAGAGAGGTGGAAAGCCCACAGAAGGGCAAAGCCCTGAATTATCACAGGAAAACTTCACAAATGGGACTCTCTGAAGAGAGGCTGTTTTCAACCACATCTCAAAGTGGAGACTTCTTCCACTAAGGTAGAAATTGCTAAGTGTCCTTGAACTGGGTAGGAGGGTTTTTCTGAAGGACTAGGCGAAGGGTTTTATCTAGTGCTGATTCCACCTGAGTTTTGAAACCACACCATTTCCAGCGTCCCTGCTGTGCCATGCGTATTTGAAGCATTCCAGTCCCTAACATCTCTGCTTGCTCGGGCAGTGAGCAGGGAAATTCCCCCAAACCAGAACAAGGGAAAGAGAAGTTCACCAGAGAAGCAAATTGGCAGAAATGATCCCGCACAAGGATTTTCAAGACGTACCTAGAAATAATCAAAAGAAGAGGCCCCTGCTTTAGCAGAAAGGGTACTGAAGTATTTGGCTCTGGGGACCAAATCCCACTTTGGCTCCTGCCCCTACTAGCTGGGAAGCATTGGACCAGCCACTTACGCTCCTTGTGCTTCAGCTTCCTCATTTGTGAATCGAAGGGATCTTGTAGATTGAAATGAATTTCTCACATTTTCCCAGTACTGTGCATTTCTGATGGTCTCAATTTTGGAAGTCAGAAACCAGTTCTTACCCGTCATTTCAAAATCCTCCATATGACATGACTTAAGGATCTGCAGATGTGGGGAAGCTTTCAAAACAGTTGTTTGAAAATATGACTTTCATTTGTTTACTGTGGCATCCCTAGGATCTAAAACAGTGCTTGGTGCAAAGTAGGTGCTCGAAAAGTATTGTTGAATGAATGAATGAATGAATGAATGGTTATTTTCATGCTAGATCTGTTATTGAGGCAGCAATAGTTTCTTTGATAAATAAAAACTAATGAAGTTTATGTTATTTCGTGAGTCTTGTAAATAACGTGTAGGATACTTTCAGCCATATGGAAAATTTCATGTAATAAGAATTAAATAGGTAGACGGCGTCTGTATTGGCTCATTCAGGGCTCAAGAGCAGCATCAAAGACTCAGTGTTCTTCCACTTGTGCTCCACTCTCTTTGGCATATTAGCTTTCTCACAGCTGACTCACCTCTTGTTGCAAAATAGTTGTAACGTTTCCAGGTGTCACCTTTTCCAGAAGAGTCCACCTGACTTTGTCTCATTTCTTTTTGACCAGAATTAGGTCACATGCCCACCCTTAATCTATCACTGGCAAGAAGTCTGGGACCCCTGCTGTCTTAGAAAATTTAGGAGGGATGGTTATCTTCCTGAAACAAAATCAGGATTGTCTTACACAGAAGGAAGTTTACATAGGAAAAGATGAATCATAGTGATCAACCAATAGTGATCACACCTGTATTAAATACCTGTTTAATAAATATCTGATCAATAAATAAAATAATAAATCAACAAAAGGGGAAACCAATGGCATCAAGATAATGAAAAAGCAAAACAAAACAAAAAAGAAACAAAGAAATAAGTGATCTAAAGAATAAATGCCAGAGGAATTTTCAGGAGATGTCATTGGGGGTTGGTGTGAGCAGGAAGAGACCACTGAGATAATAGCACAAGGTCTGAACTTAGGTGGTCTGATACGACTCAAGGGCTGGTGAAGTCATTGTGTTTGTCAGGACTGTTTGATCCAACATGGGGAAGTAGAAACACATAAAACGTGTTATGACAAGGAGGACAGACTGAAGAGAGGAAGGCGTGGCAGGGAACAGTAACTAAGGATCAATCTGGAAGAGTAGATTTTAATGCTCAGCTCATTGGAACGGCCTTTATTTTATTGGTAATGGAAAGAACTGGTTTTTCCTCAAGGTTATTGGTTTATACTATAAGTAAAGCAGAATTCACCCTTTCTAGTATATATTCCACGAGTTTTGACAAATGCATACAGCCAGTGTAACCACTACCACAATCAAGGTAGAGAACAGTTTCCAAAACTTCCCTTCCTGTCCGTTTGTAATGAACTCCTCCTTGGCCCCCAGCCCCTGGTAACTACTGCTCTGTTTTCTGTCCCAATAAAGTTGACGTTTCCTGAATGTCATATGTGGTCTTTTGAGTGTGGCTCCTTTCACTTAATACATACATGTGAGATTCATCCATGCTCTGTGTAGCAGTAGTTCCCTTTTATTTGAGTGGGATTTTATTATATGGATATATCAGACTTTGTGTACCCATTCACCAGTTGAAAGATATTTGGATGGTTTCTCATTTCCTGGCAATTATAAATAAAGCCACTACAAACATCTGCATACAAGTTTTTCTATGAACATAAGTGTTCATTTCTCTTTGGTAAATATTTAGGAATGAGACCGCTGGGTCGTATGGCAAGTATATATCCCACTGTATAAGAAACTGCCAAACTGTCTTCTAAAATGGCTTTACCCTTTTATAATCACATCAGCAATGTGTGAGGGACCAGCTACTCTGCATCCTTATAGCATTTGGAATGGTCAATTTGGGTTTATTCTTTTCTCTTTTTTCAGTTTTCATTAACACGTGTCTAGTGGGGTCTCACTGTGGTCTTAATTTTCATTTCTCTAAAGACTAAGAATATGAGCACGTTTTCATGTGCTTCTTTGCCTTCCATTTATTTTCTTCAGTAAAGTGTCTAATGAGAATGGTTTTAATTTTTTTTTTTTTTTTTGCTTTTTGTGTCATGACATGGTAAAAGCAGAACTTTAGAAAGATGAGTCTGGGTCTGGAACAAGGGTGTTGGTGAGGCAGAGATCAGATAGGGGCCACCGCACAAGCCAGGTAGGAGGCGTGATGAGACGGGCAGCATATCTCAGGCTGGTATATTTGCCCTAACAAACAGACATCGAACATGAAAGCACCTTGCACTGTGCCCATCAGCATAGTGAAAACAATGCTTTCTACCATTTTATGGTGCCCCAGACACATGTAGGGACACATACGCCCTTGAGAGGTATGAGCTTATTTAGCCTTCCCATCACACTGTGGGGTTCTAGTTCTCTCCCCTGTCTTATACCTGAGGAAACTGAGGTATGGAGAGTGAAATTACTCACTTAGGGTCATCTAGCTGGGAAGTGGCTGCTGGGGGATTTGAACGCTGGTAATCTGTCTCTGTGCCCACCACACAATACTGCCCTCCTAGAAGCACCTCCATTAATAGCTGGTGAATTAGCCAAGTTAATAAACGATAGGAAATCATCAGTCATCCCTATTGAGAATCAAAACTGGTCTGACAAAGACATCAAATGTAACTCTTCTTGGTAATGTACAGCACATATGCCATATTGTTTGGACAATAATAATGATGACATTCTTTCTTGTTTATCCAACTGGATCAAGACCAGGGATCCCCAAGCTTGGCAGACTGTAGGGTTATTTTTTTTTAATGATTTTTTATTATATTATGTTAGTCACCATACAGTACATCCCCGGATTCCGATGAAAAGTTCGATGCTCCATTAGTTGCATATAACACCCAGTGTACCATGCAATACGTGCCCTCCTTACCACCCGTCACCAGTCTATCCCATTCCCCCACCCCCCTCCCCTCTGAAGCCCTCAGTTTGTTTCTCAGAGTCCATAGTCTCTCATGTTTCATTCCCCCTTCTGATTACCCCCCCTTTCTTTATCCCTTTCTTCCCCTACCCATCATCCTAGTTCTTATGTTCCATAGACTGTAGGGTTCTTTATCAATTTTTGGTGATTCTGTCTCAAATTCATTCTTCCGCTTACAGAAAGAAGACACACCTGCCCCTCTTCATCCCCTCTTCACTTAGCCAGCGCATATTTGAACCATTTCCTCACTCTCTCCACACCACGCTTCCATGGAAGGCCAGCATCACTGTCTGGAGCACTTACGCCCTTCAAGGGCATGGCAGCACCCACCTTTGAAACCACTTCTACAGAGCCAGAAGGATAAGGGAAGACAAACAAAAAAACACAACAAAAAGCCCTTTTATCCTTTCTCATTTCTTGGCTCAGCTATATGAGAGTTATTTCGCTTGGTTCCCCAAGAAGAGATAAGAGGTGCTAATTGTAGTATCAATAATTTAGTCTAGGGACCTGGGCAATTTGTGCGACTAGATCAAAATGGATACATTTTTAGAGACTGTATATCGAAAGAGTGTGAAAAGCCCAGCTTTGTCAGGTTAGTACGTTAATCCCCAGAAATGAAGTCCCCGGGATCTATCTGATTTGTCTCTCAGTCAGTCAGGAAATTGAGAATTTGCTTTTTTTTTTTTTTTTAACTTCCTTGAAGCAGGTTTATGATACTGAGCTCCAGCAAAGATTCCTCTGTGGACAGCAAAGGGTAGGAGGTTGTGTGGAAGTGTCAGGCCTGTTTTGGGGACCAGAAAGTTTTCAGGCCGTTGACAATTCAAGACTCACAACACTGGTCTTCAACTTCTTAAACCAAGATGCTTGTTGAGAAAGGAAATTTTTTAATCAAAAAGGTTACAACATTTGATGAATTTCCATCAATTGACTTAATCTTTTCTAAGTAATATTTCCAGATGAGGTCGAAAAACAGAACCCCTCTAAAACCTCATATTTAAAAAAGAAAAACAGGGGCGCCTGGGTGGCACAGTGGTTAAGCGTCTGCCTTTGGCTCAGGGCGTGATCCCAGCGTTACAGAATCGAGCCCCACATCAGGCTCCTCCGCTATGAGCCTGCTTCTTCCTCTCCCACTCCCCCTGCTTGTGTTCTCTCTCTCGCTGGCTGTCTCTATCTCTGTCGAATAAATAAATAAAATCTTTAAAAATAAATAAATAAATAAATAAATAAATAAAAATAAAAAAGAAAAACAATTTTGCAGTTAGATTTTATAATAAATCTCAACTGCTATCTTTAAATCGTGCTGTGTCTTTCTGAGGCATAGTCATATTTAAAATTGCTTCTAAAAGGAAGACAGAAAACAACAACTTACCCCTCAGTATATGCCCATACTATGAAAAATCCCACACATACAACATTTGGTTAACTATGGAAAGTCTGACTGGGGGCAAGAACTGGGTTTTGGTACTAACCCACTCACTGCCTATGAGCCACAATGAATTTCCTTCTCTGAGACCAAATGTCTTCATCAATAAAGTAGCATAAGATTATTGATTCTTAGGGTTGTTATGAGGATTAATTACATTAGTGTGTGTGAACCTTGAACAGAGTAGCCACTGACTTACTCATAGTGACTTGCTCAGAGGTCATTTTTCTTAAAATTATAATATCATGAAATCCAAAGGAATCCCATAAACAATATGGGATTCATCCTGTACACACACATACACACATACATTTCAGGCAAGCTGTAAAAGGTTAATATAGGAAAGATCACAGCCTAAGATTATCTATCATGTGAAGACCCCAAAACCAAGCCAGGTATTTAAAATCATGATCCCCAGTTATACTTACCATTACCAGAATCACCATCTCAGCTCAGAGGGTCCAAATCTGCCATCGGTTCTTCCTCAGTATTGCTTTACAGCTGGCCTGGCCCAGAAATGATTCTTCCATTGTAGAGAATTTGGTTATAAAAATGCTTTAATGAGCCAGAAGTCAGTAGCAGCCACAAATACTCCAAATAGCCTTTAATATTTCCAGAGAAATATTGGGAATCTATGAACTTCACAGCAGCTCATGAGAAAAAAAAAATGCTCTCGAAGATGTCCAAATTCTATAATCTTGCAGGGATTTCATAGAAATAATGTGGGGCTTAGATAATGAATAACTGAAATTAGAATTTTGTCGAGTGAATTACTATCAAGCAAAGCTAAAGTCTACTTTGGTTCTAGAAATCATGGAAATAAATATCCTTAAAAGCTAAACTTGCTTGGGGGAAAATATCTAGCCCTCCTTTAAGATCTTGAGTTGAAGATAATATCAAAATTAATTTATTCAAAAGCAAGCAGACAGCTTCATAAAACTTGACCCCTGTAGAATTTTCATGAGGACTGCCCAGTTCTCCTCTAGTTTTAGGTTCTGAAAGGTGTAGATGATGTGTGACCATCTACCCTCCACTTCTGTACCAAGTCATCAGGGTCTCCCCGTTCTGTTTGTTATTCCGATCCACCGGGAGAGTATTAGTGAAGTCACGAGCCCCACATAATGCCTCGGGAGCAGTATCTACCAATTGGAAAGAAAATTTTTCTTTATCACTTGGTTTTTGATCAATTTTTCACCTCTGCCTTAAACCTATTAGCAAGAGACTGCTGTCCCTGCCACAGTCTGGCAGTCTCCTAACTCTATATGCTGAGTCAGATTGAACATGAATGCAAGCCTCTATCTAAGAAGAGCTTAGTTTTTGCAGGAAATCATGTTGTCAGCCCCAGTAAAATCCTCAGTTGTCTCCGGCGTAACATAAGGGACTGTCCACAGCACTAGCTAGGTTTTCAGTAGAGGGCGCTGATGGGGAAAGAACCCTTAAAAACCGGGAGGAGGACCAAACAATTTGACGAGGCTTGTCTGATGGTCTTCGTTGCTCCCTTCACCATTTCCAACCCTTTTCTACCAACATGGTGAAGGGGACAAAGATGGCATTTGAAGATAAGAGGTGTGGATGTAGAGGAGGAACTTCAGTACGATGCATGTTTCAGCCTCTTCCCTTTCCCCCCGATGTTTCAGGGAACTGCATATCCCTGAGTCTTGGGGTAACTGTTGAGAGAAAGAAACAAGATTTTGACATGATTGAAACTGAACCCAAGGCTTTTTTTGCCACTTGGTATCACCACCCTTTAAAAATTGTCTCATTGGATGGCTGTCGGTCAACCTTTAGAGGCACAATCAATGAAATCATATTTTCCTTCCATCAAAGAATATGTCCGGAGTCCCTGCTATGTCACAGGCATGAGGTAGGCACTGAGACTATAGTAGGGGACCCAAAAAAAGACTGGTGCCCCAGAGACATTCTACTAAAGGGCAGTCATTTAACCAAAAAAGTGCATGGTCAGCATAGTACCTATCAGTAATATGAAGAGGGAAAACACTGTCAGGACAGAGAAAACAAGGAGTGTATAATTTAGATTAAAACAGTTCAGGTTTACCACCTCCTGAAAGTGACATGTAGGGAGCATTCGCCGGAGGTNCCTCTTGAAAGTGACATGTAGGGAGCATTTGCTGGAGGCAGTGTGATGGAATGGTTAAGCTGGCTCGTATTGGGTCTCAACTCCAACCCTAGTTACTTGACTTTGGTTAAGTTATTTAACCAGTCTGGCCCTTGGTTCCTTCACATAAAATTAGGATGACAAAATAACCTATTTATCTGATGAAATTGATGGGATGACTCTCTGAGAAAGGCTAATTTTTATGAAAGGTTTAATAAATATCAGCTACTGTCGTCATCATCATCAACAATGGTGTTGTTGCCAGTAGTAATAGTAGTAGCAAGCTGAGACCTGGAGAATCTCATGAATCAGGACAGTCTTTTTCACTCAGTTTTTCTGTAGCCATTTGTTCCATGGATGTTTCTAGCCAGAGAGAGAGAGAGAGACTGAAAGTGATCTTTCTGTTCAGTTTTGAGACACATTCCAGCTCACCTCAGATCCAGGATGGCTTTTTNGGGTGTTTTTTTTTTTTTTTTTTTTTTTTTTTTGTTAAGCCAGTAGTCACTCTGATTGAGGTATGTGTTAAAGAACAAACATTTCTTTATTACCTGCTAGCTGTCCATGCTCTGTGTCAGGCAACCCCTGATCAAGCATTAGGATTTCATTCATAGCCATTGTTGGATGGGGGTTATTATTTCTTCTGTACAGATGGCAAAATGGAGGCTCTCAGAAGCTCAAGAAGTTTGCTTGGTGTCACACAGCTAATAAGTGATAGAGAAGGATTTAGATTGAGGCTATCCGACCTCAAGTCCAATGCCCTGTCACCTCTCACATTGTCATGGATGCATCAGTCCATGTCCCCTGATATACCAGGTACTCATCAACACCTACTTAATGACCAGCCTCATTTCCAGAAGAGACCATGAAGGAATTTCAGAAATCACCCATTTCCCTGGGCTACCATTGGCTTCAACCGAAATCAAGAGGTTCTAGACTTTCAGGTTAAAGGTCACTTCTGACACATGTTCCAGGGCATCTAATAGGTGGTTTCCCTGTCAGAGCGTGGAAGTCCTCTGCGATTTTCCGAGCATCCCTAGATCTTTTTATTTCCCACTGCTGTTTCTGGGTAGAGGTTAGATATTTCCTCAAAGTCTGAGATGGATCATTTTCCTAAGAGAGTATAAGCTACGTATAATCCCTTAGCCTGTGTCTCAGGTGGAAGCCTTAGAATATACTAAAAATTAAAGGTAGGATGTGGTGTGTTGATTCTGATAGATCTCACAGTAAATGTGCTCTTTCCCAGAACAAAAGGCACAGTGGCATTACCACTCTGATAGAAGTGGCCATATTGACTTACTAAGAAACTGTTGGCATTTCAAGTGCCAGCAAGATATTTAACAGGATTTGGGATGAAATAGTAGCTCTGGCCAATGAGCTGATTTTGGGACTAAGCATCAGCAAAGGGAAATGAGAACTTCCCAATGAAAAACAAAACAGTCCTGAGGAAACTATCTTTACCAGGGAGCTAATCGAAATGTATTTCAAAATGGCGACATGTGTTCAGGAAAGCACGCAGGATGAAAGATCATCCATGCTGTTCCTCTTGGCTTTCCTGTCCTCAGCCAATCACAGAACTCCAGTGAGAGGATGCTCCCAGGCCTGCCAGATGTCTGGGCCTCTCTACTGCAACATGGCGGCCCAGGGTTCATGGAAATCCTTCCCACACAGAGTGTTTAAGCCCCAAAGGCCCTCCTCAATATGCAAATGGATAAAATTCTTTGGTGGATCAATTTTGTGGCATGCATTCAAAGTATATGTTGCATCCACATTTTTAATCCTTATCATCAGAAGAACCAGTGTGCTTCCAGCTTTCAGCAATGCTATTGTTTATTTTTTGCACCGCAGACATAAAACAACCTTCATATCTACCGTTCATTTAGAGGCTGAACTCACTTGTCCTGGCGGCCATGGTGGAGCCGTGAGTCAGGTGGTGAAAGAGACAGGCGAGCTTCGTCAGTCACCACGCAGGGGGCTCTCCTGTCCCCACTGAGCTGACTGCCCAGCTTGCTGGAGGGTTTTCAGAGTTGGAAACAATAGCCTTTCCCACCCTCCCCTGGGACAAGAACGCATAAGCACAGTTTTTCATGGCTCACCAACAAGGAGCTCTCTCCTGCCAGTGTAACCTCCAGATCTCCGCTACAATGACTCCTTGTGGTCCATGATTTTTCTACCTGGTTCGCCGCGTGCCGGTCTCTGTCCTCCCCCCGCCCACTCCTCTGACACAAGGGGCCCAGTGTAGCTATAAAATCTTCATTGCAAAAGGGCTTGGAGAATAAGAGAAAAATCTCATCTGTGTTGTGCCGACCTGAAGGTTCTGTCACATGGCTTTGAGTTCCTTTCTCACTGAATTAATTTCAAGGATTGGCTTTTGGCCTCATCATTAAATTCCAACTTGTAAGTGCCCCCCCCAACCTACCCTTAACAGATGCTGTTAGCATTTTCCACCCAGGTCCGGATGGGGTCTCTCTCTTTATCTTCGGCGGCACCCCCGGAGTGTGTGGCTTCCCGAGGAAGCACAGACGCTGTAATGTGTCTCTTTCAAAACATACGGCACCCACTCCGTTTCCACTTCTCTCTAAAATCACGTCTGGGGAAACTGAGAAGCTCCTTTTGAAGGATTACATTACGGCTTTGATTTTTATTTATAAAACATAAAGGACTAATATATATCAGTTAGGACATTTTGCTTCCAAAGTGCATTGTGGCAAAATAATTGGAAGGCAGTTGCGGTGTGAAATATATGACAGCTTTACAGGACATAAAAAGCAGCTTTTTCTTTGTAATAGTGTAATTGCCTTAAACCCCACAATCATAATTGTTATCAAAAAATAATCCCAAGGAAAGGCTAATATAAGGTGAGCAGACTATTAGAAGAGCTCTAATACACTCGATTCCTTGAACAGCAAATGCAGCTCTCAATCTCCCAGTGCTTTTAGTGTCAGTCAGAGAGCACTCAGTCATTTCTGCGCATCAAGCCTGCAGTATTGATTTTTCCACTGACTGAAACAGCCATATAAGCATAAATTTTGCATGAGCCTTTCACTTTGTAGACTCTCCTTTGGTCAGATGACACATGATGTGAACATGAAGACTGTATAATAACAATGCATGGTCAACCTGCAGGCATTAAAGCGTGGGCTCTCGCAGCTCTGAAGGACAAAAGCCGGCTTGGGGGGGGGTGGCTGCCCGGCCGGGGCTGCAAGAGGGAAAACAAATTTCATCTCCATCTTGGCAGCCCGTGTGCCATTTTATTTTCTCTTCCCTTCCTGCAGTTTCACAGATCTCCTTTTCTGAAAGCCACCCCCCCCCCATCAACACACACGCGCACACTTGCTCACGCGCGTCTGGTGGTCTCCACCCACTGGGGGGGGTGAGGGGTGCGCTCAGCTTTGTGGAGAGAGCACCCCTGCGACAGCCACTGAACCGATTTGCTGCACCTCCCTCTGGTTTTCTCCACGTTGTTCGGTGGCGTTCCGACCTTGATGTCATTTCTTTTGTGTCGGCCCTGGAGACTAAACAGTGTGTAACAACATTGGATAAGATCTGGTATCGGGCTGAAAAAAAGCCTTATCGAAAGATGTGGCTCATTGATACGCAGGGACGAGAAAAACCAACCTCCTTAATAGCCCCATTCCATTTAACCTGCCCAGGCCCTCTTGGAGCGCTCCTTATTCATTAATAGTTCTCTACCTTGTGTCCTTATGATTTAAAACGTTCCGTGTGAAGTGCAATCATTCTGTTAGGAGATTGTGCGGGTGGAAGCCAGAGGTGAGTATAATCCTCCCCCCGAGGGTGTGATGCCCCCTCATCGCACGGGGCCCCATCCTTAGCCCAGAATAGTCACAGCTACCCTACCCCCTCACACAACTTGGGCGATTTGATGTAATTAACTCATATCATGGGAAGAATTCTCCAGTTGAATTGGCCTGGGAAGGGAAATTATCTATTTAAAAAAAAAAAGTCCCTGTTGGCCAGATAGAGTCAACCAGAAGGAGAACACCATTTTATGTTAAGTAAAAATCACAGTGCAAAACAGAGACTTGCTCTAATGAGTAATTGCAAATGCATTCGCTTTTTCCTTTTGTGTAACCATTTGGAATAGCAATAATCACATTCACCTTGAAGCTTGCTAACCTGGGGCAAGAGAGGAGCTAAAGCCGGGGTAAAGCATTTCCAACTCCAGGATCGTAAACGCTCCCAACTTCACACATAGGAGACGTTAGCTCCTGGTGAACGGAAGCAGCACGGTCTGAATTTTTTTTTTTTTTTTAAGAGAACCGGACCTGCATTCATCTGGAATTTGTCCATTGCTCAGAAAGGGGACATGGACTCCATCATTTTTAATTCTTTTAATATCCGCCTGCCAGTGGCGGCTGCCTGCTTTCTGGGATCGGCTTCATCAGTGCTCCTGGTTGTTTAAAAAGAGTTTTGAAAATTATTCTTTTTATTTCCAGTTGATGGCATCACAGGGATATTTCTACTTAAAAGCAAAGTTATTATAGCGAGCAGTGTTCTCTGAAATGAGTTTTGGCAGAGGAGAATGAGCAAAATGACACTGGTGAGCTAAGCTTGGAGAAGAGTTTGTTCTCAGGCTGGAGTGTGACGAGGAAGGAAGGCCAGGCTTGTCTCTAATTTATAGGAAACTAGAAATCTGTGGAGAATACCCTAAACTTTCTTGCTAATGCTTTATTGGATGGCCTCCTACCCTGAAAATTGGCTCAAGTACCTACTGGTCAAAATGAGGCTGTTTTAACATTAAAAAGAAATAAAAAGGAAAAGATGGCCTGGGCCCAGCGGAGCTCCCGCTCTGAGGGTCATCTCTCGGGGAGGAAATTTAGAAAATGCAGCCTCCAGTCTGGATCCTGGGAGATGTGTCCCAAAGACACCGGGGCCAGGACAGGGGCTAAGAATGTGCCCCCCGCCCCGAAACCAGAATCTGCTTCCCAGACCACCAGCCTGGGGAGGAGAGGGGCTCCTTTTTCTTTTTTTTTCTTTCTTATCTCTTTTTCCCCCCTTTCACTGCCCCCCTCATGAAATTGACTACAACCAAGGGGAAAAAATAAGGACACTCAGAGACATTAAAGGGCTGGGAGATGAATCTACCGTGGTTCCCTTCAGCGCCTGTTGCCTCGAATCCATCCCTACATCTAAAAATTGTTCCCCTCTGTTCAGTGGCCTGTCTGAAATATGATGGCCAGCCCTACGTCCTGCTGAGCGCGTGGCTGTCCTTGTGCTCCCTCTCATTCTCCTCAAGTCTCTGTAGAGAGATTGGCCCGTAATAGGGAAAGAAACAATGATTTGGTAGCCAGAGTCTGTCCCTCGAGCCCCGCCCCCAGCAGGTTTCTCAGCATTTCTCATCCTAGGGCCAATACCCCAACGGGCTTGGCCTTTACCTGTTCCCTGAGAGCGGGCCCAGCCCCACTGAGCCAAAGAAGGGGAGGCTGGGATTCTCCCAGAGGCCAATTGCAAAGTTTACATCCATAGCTTTTATAGTTTCTCCACAGTCACCAGAAACACACACACACACACACACACACACACACACACACACACACTTTTGAGCAGCCCTAGAACCTTTCTTGCTCTTATGGGTATTTAGGAATGAGCATTATGAGATGCTTCCCAGAGCCTCTTTTGATCCCAGATCCAACCGGATGTGGGGTGTGTGTGTTAGGAGAGAAAGAAAGAGAGAGTGAGAGTCAAAGGGATGGGGTGAGGGGGACTACTGTTTATTAAGTGCCAGCAGGGAGCTAGGTATTTACAAATGCTAACAGTGTTGTTTGGAAAAACATACAACCTGCGCTTTTGTTCCCATGTGCTCAGAGTCTTTGTGTTTGCTGTTCCCTTTCCTTGGAATGCTTTTCCCTCCAATGTCCACATGACTCTCTTACTCACTGCCTCCAGGGATCTGCTGATGGCATCTTTTCAGTGAGGCTTTCTTGAACCACCCTAGAGTAGAGCAACCCCACTGGCATGACTGATGCCCTCTCCCTGCTTTATTTTTAGCCATAGCTCTAACACCATGTGACAGGCCATATATTTCCCTGAGTATTTGTCCATTTTCTGCCTCCCCCCATGACATGTAAGCTCTAGCAGGGCCGTGACCATGTGTGCTCTCTGCTGGCCCCCCAGATTCAGAGAAGGTGCCCCCCGTGAGCATTCCATCAACAGCTGTGCACCAAAGGGAGACTCAGTAGTTTCCTGTGTTTCTTTATCCAACCGAGGAAAAACCCATTTAGAACCAGAAATGTCCCTTCAGTCCCTAGCACGCAGCTCCAGGGTGCTTGAGCTCAGTGGAAAGACCCCATGTTGACATTGCTTGGTGTGGAGGTTTGGAGGCTGCAGAATTTTCTAGAAGATGCGAAACTCTAGACGTGCCTGCCACTGTCTTGGCTTTCTGGAGAGCCTCAGATAAAGAGGGCCTGTGTAGGGACAGAGGGAGGAAGCAGGATAGGGGTAGACTTTGCTGACGGAGGTGCTGGGGAGTGCCTGGTAAACAGAGCCTCTATTCTATAAAGGTACACAGCAGCTTGTGATAGACAAGCTTTATAAAATAACAGCAATAATAGCCTTTATTTAATTTCGGTATTTCTATATTTTTTGTTCATTGCCTTTGGGCAGTGTGCAGCTTTAATAAATAAACACACACTTTCTAATGAGGGAATGAAATTACAGAATTGTTACTCAGCCCAGAACAACGGCGGATCACTACTGCTGGTCACCCCAGTGAGAAGCATGTAATGTAGGTCACAGGATTTGGAAGCCTGGGCTCCCAGCCTCATGCACAGTGGTGGAGCTGGTAGAAGGAGGCTCAGAGCAGGGAGGACAGGAGGCACAGAGGTGCCTAGAGCAACCTCGGAAAATGGGACACTGGGAAGCAACCTGCACTTCCTTTCCCTTCTAAGTGGGGGATCAAGTTAACTGTTTCCTATTATGCATCTCCACCAAGGTCCCCAAACCATAGTTTTCTTCTCTTAGAATTTACTCATTATCAAAATTCTATCTCTTTATATCTGGATTCATCCCCACTGCTTTGCTAACATTGATCTTGCCTGGAATGCTCTTGTAAGTACCTGACAGTGAACCACAAGGAGTTGCCGTGAGCCCATTGCAAAGGAGTTACCTCGAGCGCATTGCCATGAGTCCATTGCACATGATTTAGGGTCATTGGAAAGTTGGCACAAGGGAAGTGTTCATGAATCTAGGCTTCCTTTCATCATTGCACGTGCTGCTTTGTGTCATAAGTTCCTCACTGTGCAATCTCCCCAACCCCTTCCCAGAGGCTGGACATCTCCAGGGTAGGCACTGGCTCATTCCTCTCTGGATTTGTGACCCCTGACACAAACCCTTGCACAAATATTTGCAGAAGAGATGAAACACTGAGGAATTTAGAAGCCAATGACAATGAAATTTGCTTGCTTGCTTGCTTTTTGGCTAAGATATTTCCAACAGCCTAAAATCCACCAAGCCATAATCTTCTTTGCACCCTTCCTTACAAAAAGGGGGCAGCTCTTGCATACCAGAAGTTGTCAAATGGGAGAATCAAGATACTTTAAAGGACAGAGCTTGAATAGGTCCACCCTCCACCTCCGTGCTACTGTGAGAAGCAGAGGCTCACTCAAGTTGCTTCAAGTAAGAGGGACTCTATTATGCACATAAATGAGGATCTTTTGCAAATCTAGGCATGAAACAGCAGAACAGTTGTTCTGAGAAGCCAACTTTTGAGAAGTCATCTGGGGAACCAATTTTTGAGAAACCATCTAGAACCCATGGTGTGCTTCCGGTGACCTGTGTGTTCTTTCTCACAGTGTCTGGCTTCTCTCCATGCTGCCCTTGCCCTCCCTCTTCAAACTGTAGAGTGGTGATAATTTCTAATTCTCCTCTACCTTCAGCTTCTGGGGCCATGTAGATCACCCTCGGTCTGCCCTCTGGCTCCTTGTTGTAACTTCAGCTTCAGTGCCCAGCACTAAAGCTCTTTCAGTTCCTAATGTCAAATTTCAGAGAGAAATATGATTGCTCCCACTCATTCATTTGAGCCATAACACAGATATCTTCTAAGAGATAATTAATTGTGAGCTGGGATACCATGGAGTCTTCATGGGACCAGTTCATGGCTCCACCAGAGCCATAAGCTCTAGATATTTCAAAATCTAGAACATGTCAAGATCCTACCCGACTCATCCAGGTCATTTTGCAGCCAAAGAACAACTACACAGATTAATCTACAGAGAAAGTCAATACTATGGTAGATTTATAAAACAGCTAGACAAATGTTGAGGGTGTGAATGCATCCTTTGATTAATAGTTGAGCATACAAATTAGAAAGATAGCTTGAAACCCTCCTAAGAAGTGAAACTTTTATTTTAAAGAAATTATTACAACTTTTGACAATGAACAGTAGTATTTTTTAAGTACAAGTGGCCTTCTCACTTAATTACAAACATTTACTATTGTTAAAATTATTTTCATTGGGAATCAGAAAGTCACAACTGTTAGGTTAGAAAAAGGTCTTACAAAGCCTAGATAGAAAAGCTAAATTATAAAAGTATATCTTCACCAAGTGGGTGAGAACACAGTCCACTAAATTAACAGGCATGCCTAATGGAAAGAAAGCACTTTATTCTCTGGTTTACAATTCAGGACAAAGAAGCAAGCCTTTTTTATCTTTGTGTGTCTGGTGTGAAGCTCAGAATCTGACACATATTTGGTGGTCAATAAATGTTTGGGAAATTAATAATAAATGACACTGGTCTTAATATTTTGGGAAATGGAGCAGAATGTAAACTACTTGGGGAAGTAAAAGGTTTTAGCTCAAGTTATTTAAAAATTAAACCAGTTAAATGCCCATTTTGGATTCACCAATCACCAGACAAATCATTGTTAGTCTGTAACCTGTCTAGCTTTAGAAGTGACAGTATCCTTCTGGGCAAGGAATGATATTTCAGGCCCGCGTCCGTCCAAGGCTGAGGACACTCTGGGAGACTCCAGATGACATCATTCGAAGAAGGTGGTGTTTGTTTATCTGTCTCCCCCTCTCCTTCCCCTTCAAAAACAATCCCTCTCTCCCCTCCCAATTTTTGGACTGTGAGCTCCTTCAGGGGAACAAGAATATCCTTCTGCTGTTCTGTCTTCTAGCACAGGACCTAGTACATGTTTGCTGAATGAATGGATTGCCCCATACGTGGACAAGATCAGAAATCACCCGGGAATATGAAATAGGTTTTCAGTGGGTTGAGGGATTCGAGAGGGCTACAAATACAAGAAGGATTTCTGCTCTCCCAACTAAGTCCCTTGAGTCCCCTTCAAGGCTTCTTCAGTCCACATTGAGATCATCTGCTGTACCCCTCTTTCCTGGTCTCTGTCATTTTCCTCATTCATGATTTTCATCACTATCAACTTACTGTCTACTTCTGTTTCATAAAGCACATGGCCTTGCACACAGTAGGCCCTCAACAAGTACCTAGTATCAAGTGCCAAGAGTACCTAGTACCAAGTACCAAAGTACTCATTACCTAGTAGCAAGGACCAAAAAGGATGGAATCTGATGGAGCCAAAGAACAATGTGCTCAAAGGCCAGGGAGCAAAGGGAGAACTGGGTATTGAAATCCCAGGTCCTGAGCCTGGATGACTCAGTAGAGCAGCATTGTGAGTTTGAGCCCGATGTTGGGTGTTGAGATTACTTAAAAATAAAATCTTAAAAAAAGAAGAGAAAAGAAAAGAAAAGAAAATGCTCAAAAGAGGATGGCATAAGGCTAGGGAAAAGAGAGGTTACTAATTCTTTAGGGGAAAGAGATGATCCAGGAAGACCAGAATCAAATGTATTTGATGGCAGAAGAATGCCTCCCACCCCACGAAGCTGTGTATGTCCTCATCCCTGGAACCTGTGAATATGTTATGTTACATGTCAAAGAGGAATTAAGGTGGCAGATGGAATCAAGTTTGTTAATCTGCTGACTTTAAGATAGGGAAATTATCCTGGATTACTGAGTGGACCCAATCAAAAGTACTGTCCAAAGCAGAAGAAGGAGGTGGAAACAGGGTCAGAGTTAAGAAGGGTGTGTGCTGAGAGATGACCTGCCCCACCCCCACTGGCTTTGAAGCTGGAGGAAGGGGACTGTGAGCCAAGGAATGTTGGGGTTCCCTGGAAGCTGGAAAGAGGCTCAAAGGCAGATACTCGCCTCCAGCTTCCAGAAAGAATGCAGCTCTGCTAACAGCTTGAATTTAGCGCAGTAAAACCCTCTTCTGGACTTTTGACCTCTAGAAATCTAAGATAACAAAATTCATGTTGTTTCTACTGCTAAGTTTGCACCACTTGTTACAGCAGCAAATAGAAAACTTATACATGCCCTGGGAGTCTATCACGAAATGGTACGTATGCACATAGAAGTTCAGCGGCTCTCTCATGAAGCACTCCCATCAGACCCTCTCTCACGTGGGCGGTCACATCTGGTGGTTTCCTAGCCAGAGCTAAGCTCAGCAACCACATATATTTATGTTTGGGGGCAGGTGCAGATTCTCTGCTTCCTCATATCGTGAAGGACATACTTCCTAATACTTTAGGGAAAATCCATGTGCCCGGAGTCAGTAGTAACTCGAGTTCTAAAAGACCTAGATAATATCAGCCACTGGAAAGCCTAGTTAGAATTTCAAATAATTGAATATGCGTAGATACAATTTTCAACTTTTGAAGGGGAGACGACATCTTACTAACATAGTGAAATTCCAAATTACTATTTGGGCTGGTTTTCCTCTCCCCGCTGCCCATCTGAAAATCATTATGCGTTTTCCAGTAACAAAAGCCATCATCAGCCTTCCTGAACTGCCTGCACAGTGTCTCAGCATGAGAGGCACGGCCAAGCCAGCCGCAGGTGGGTGTAAAAGGCACACCCTTGGACTCCGTGCATACCTAGCGAGCTTCGAGAAGACGCCTCCTGGGAAATAAAGAGCAAAATTAAGAAAGCCGCAGAAATGTGCTTAAAATAGAGCCTGAAACTACAATCCCAAGCCTTAAACACCTCAAATAAAAAGATACTGTTTATGCATTGGAATAAAAATTACAAGGAGCGTCACACTTTCCACCCAGAAAATACACATTACTGACCCTTTGTGTGCCTAGGAGGCAGAACGAGAACAGGGGAAATGTATGCGAGCCCCTCACCCCCCACGCTGATTCTATTTTTATTCTCTTCCATAGACGTGTTTTCATGCATATAACAGCTTTCGGACACCCGTAACTTATATGCAAAGGCAACAAAAAAATTCTGAAAGGAAATATCAATGCCGACTGCTATTTATATGCACAATTTTGAAACTAAATTTAGTTGGGTCCACCAGTGTCTCCCCAACGCCCCCCCCCTTTGGTACCAGTGCCAGATTTGCTGTGGAAAGGAAACTTAAAGTGAGACTGCCCAGAGGTGAGGCCATCAAAGCCTCTCGGGGCTCCCATGCTTGGGTGGCGGAATTCACTTCCAGAAGATACCATGTGGACAACTTGGCTGTGACGGTAACTCACAACAGAAACAATGGTTACATATGTTTATGTTTTCATTTGTTTGCCTCCCCAAACAGAAACAAACATGTAGACACAGAGGCACACACTGATTTGCCTTCTAGTTTTTGAAAACATTCCCCAGGTGTGGGGGAGAAAAATGGAAAGGCATATTAACAATACCTTTATTCTGGAGCTTTGGATATTCATCAGCAGATTTCTGTACGTGCTTTCCCTCTTCCTGTTCTCTCTTTGCTAGCTGGCGTGAGCCCCAAGTTCCACATTTTAAGAATCTTATGCCTAAACCTTGCATATAATGAATCCATCAACCCATCCTTTTTGCAGTCGTTTCAATCCATCGAGACTTGAGACTCGTCTAGGACAATCTGTAGTGTGGTAACACAATTGTTGCTTGCTAATTTCTTACTGAGCTCAATTATGTTTAACAGCTTTTTGACATCTCAAGTATAAAAATCACCCAGAGCCACAAATTGTTTTCTGTCTGCTTTGTGTATTTTTACTCTACATGGTAAAAAGCGGGGGGATGGGGAGGGGGCAGAATGTGTGATGCACTAAAGGGGTCCAGATGGACACAAAATGCCAGTGGCAGCTGCAAACTACCTGGCTCATTTCATATGACAAAGAATGCAAAGAATGTAAAACATAAATGGAAAGAAAGGAAGCTGAAAAGAAAGCAAGCTAATTGTAGGCCATTTGTAACTGTTAAGAATGGGTAAACATATTATCCTTCTCCCAGCATAACATACTGTTCAGGGTGAATTGCACCTAATTTTTTTCTTATTATGCCGTTTGAAGGCCAAACTCATTCTTCACAGAAATTGCTTCGGGGCCTGAGGGTTCATGTAACTTGTTTAATCATGATTGTTATTTGATAGCATTACCTGGTAATCACTCCATCAAAAGTTGTATGATTATCTAGAAGCCATGTTAAGCAGAGGCATTTAAAGACCACAGATTGATTAAAAAGGAAAAAAAAAAATCCGGCCAACTAAGCTTTCATAACAGTACAGTCTATGAACTTCGGAGCAACTGATTTTGGTTTTCCTGTCCCAATGTTGTCCTGTAATGAGAAAAAAAACTAAATTTACAGTGGACAGTTTTTTAAGCCAATTAACTATTTCTTTGGATGTAATCCTAGATGGATTCTTAAGCGGGACTCTGTGTTGAGAAGTTTCCTGGCCCTTGAAAATAGACCGTCCTAACTTGCCCTTGAGGATAGAGAAAAACAGTGGCCTATCTAGCCCTCACAGGGAGGTGTCAGGGCTGATCAGATCGTGTGCAAGGTCAAAGGCAAGAAGCAAGCCAGGGCATGGCGCAGTGGTATGCGACAAGTTTGGGGGACGTGCCCAGCCCTGACCAAGTCGGGGCCAAATTCGTCCTTGGGGACTCCCAAGGGCAAAGTTGCTCCTCTGACGTCAGTGATGGTCAGGTGGCATCCCCACTGTTTCCAGGCCCTGGGAGCAGAGGCGTGAGACCTGGAAAAGCCCATCTAAGCACCAACCGAGCTCTTCTGCCTGCCCAGTGTTTCTCTGAATGGAGCTTTTCTCCTCCCTAGCTGCTACTTCCCCATCCCTCCACCTCAACCCTGACCCCCTCTGGCATTTGCCAGCCAAGTGCGTACTTGTGTATGTACTAAAACTTTCTGCCCTTCTCTAGGCTGCTCCAGATTCTCGCTCTTTATTCGTCTCCTTATACTCTCTAACAGCCTCCCTGCTCCTTAGGGAAATTTGTGGAGAGCTCATTTCCACTGTTTGCGCACCCCCAGCTCCCAGCTTTGTTATAACTCGTGCAGAGCCCGGATGCCCAGGGCTTCCCCAGGCTGTGAGCCTAACTACAGCCTCAGGCCCGGTGGGATGCCTGTGGGATTGGGAGCCCGTGTGCATGCACATCTGCGTGCATGTCCGTGCCCGCGCGCGCGCGCGCACACACACACACACACACACACACACACACACACACACATATTATCTCCTTCATTCAGCCAGGCCTCTCCAAAATCTCAAATTCCTCCCCAGGGCCTCTGTGAACTCCTTATGTGGCTTTATGATGTAGATAATGCTGATGATTACTTCTATTACTTTTCCAAGCCATGACCTGAATTTCTCTATTTGCTTGGCACCAATTTCCTACTTCTGGCTATCTTGAGAAATGAGCTTGGCTGGGACCCACTTGCAGAGGGCATTGTTCTCATCAGTTTGCCTGATGTGACTCGCTGGGTCTTCCCTACGGTCCTCAGGTGGGTGCTGTTGTTCCCAGTGAGAAAACCGAGGCTCGGAACTTTAATTTGTTCAAGACCACTCAGAATTTGAACTGACACATTGCACTCTGCTGCCATGTCTCCACTAAGAAATGGCAAAATGAGCTAGTGATCCCCAAGGTCCTTTTCATCTGTATAGTTCCATGATGCTTGCATACTATGCCAGTCAGGTAAATAAGTTTTTATTTTTGTCACATTTATGCAGATTGGCTTAACCAGAAAATACACTAGTACTTACGTCTTTAAGAAGACACAGTAGATGTAAAGGAAATGAGCCAGTAAATTTAAAACACATTCAATATTTTCTCTCATTTTGATTTTAGGCCCCATGGGAATCAGTATGAGAGGGAGAGCTTGAAATGTGTTTTGTGTTGGCTGCGGCATACAGCAGTGCAGCAGTGGGGAGTAACCACGGACGGGGGGTCTGGGACACAGGAAAAGGCTGCTTAACGGTATCAGTTTGGGGAGACCTCTCGAGGTTCAAGATCTTTCACCTTAAATAAGTTTAAGGCCAAAGATGAGCTTCATGCATTACAGAACTGAGTTGAAAACAGTGGCTCAAAAGATTCCTGGTTGTCTTAGGAAAACAGGGTTTTTTGGGGCCTCAGTAGGACACCAAGAGGAAGAGACTCGTCTACCAGCAGCCAGATTTGGGGAAGGCACAGCCTAGCAGGACAGGAACGAGGGGCCTCTGAACCGCCCCCACGCACTTGTGCCCAAGGTCACGTTGGCTGGAGCCAACGGGCTCAAGTCTCACCATGTGCTTGTTTAGACTCAATTTTAGACCCCGTTGCCTTTTCTCGGGGTGCATGGATATTAAGAAAAGGTCATTGATGGAATTCACATCGGATCATTGTTCAACTATTTATTGGACAAATGTTAAAGCCACCTTTTTGTAGGAGCAACTTGTGCTCATTTTTATAAATAACTAGGGCTTTTTTTTTTAATAATTAAGAAAAGCATCACATTATACTGATTAACATCACACTGGGAAAGCTTTAAAGTTATCAGCTCAGAAGGGTATAGAATTCTCAGATCAGAACATAAACTTCTTTACTTTTAAGTCTTATAGTATGCATTTTATTTATAGTATAGTTGTCGCTTCCCCCCCCCACCTACATGAATCATGGAGTCAGACTTTTTTTAATATAAAATGCATTGGCACCTATAACATATACTTAACAAAATTACCCAGTGCATTTTCTGTGAATAGCACCCAACTCCTTTTACCTTCTCTTCTGACAACAAGAGTGCTATTGCTCAGAAAATCACCATTTCCCTTCACTTTTATTTGACTGAAAACAGCCGAGTTTCTATGGGTTTCCTAAGGTACGGTGTTCAGCTCATCTGATATGAGATCACGTTAAAGATGATTGTGGCAATTTGTTTCTTCTTGTTGTGAAACCACATGCTGTCCCCAGAAATTCAATCACATTTTTAGAGACCTCTTTTGCGTGCTTTTCATTATTATAAAGACATATATGCACAATTTGAAAATTCAAAAAATGCAGAAAAATATTAAAAAGGAAACCAGAATCACCCTTAATTTGTCATGAGATTAAGGAAAATTTTGTTTCCCTTCTTTCTCTTTCCAGTATTATTAAAATAAAAAAATTGTTTTAAAATCACTCAGATTCTTAGAATTCAGTTAACTACTAGTAATGTTTTGGTGTTTTCCCTTCTGCTGTTTTATCTCCTCACACCTATATAGTCTATGTCTTAAAATTTTTGAATCCTACTCTCTATAGGAGCCAGGGTTTTTTCATTTAGCATCATATTTTAAATGTATTCTTCAAGCTGTGCCTTTAGCTTTGAACTTAAGTGGACCTGTATAGATCAGAGGATTGATATATTTGTTTCATTAAAATAATCATGGTTGCATAATGTGGCTACCTCTTGGCTATGGTATACTGGATTAAGAAAAATAGAATCAAAAGCAGAAATTCTGATATATATTGGTCTTTTTTTAAAGAATTTATTTATTTATTTTAGAGAGAGTGCACGTGAGCTGGGGGAGGGGCAGAGAGAGAGGGAGACAAGCAGAGTCCCCACCAAGTGGGGAGCCCAACGTGGGGCTCGAACCCAGGACCCTGAGATCATGACCAGACCTGAAAACAAGAGTCAGACCCTTAACGGACTGAGCCATCCAGGCGCCCCTATATTGATCTTTGAGTTGTGAAACCTGCTAACTATGCCTGTGATATCACACACACACACACACACACACACACACACTGGTGCCTTCATACTCATTATTCCCCCTGCCTGGAAGTTTCTTCCCGTGCATATTCACATGGCTCCTGCCTCACTTTCTTCAGGTCAAGCTTCACCTCCTCAGAAAGGTCTTGTCCTCCATTCCTAAACCACGCGTGCTTTGTCACCTGCCCTGTTGCCCATTTCCTATTCGCCCTTATTACAACTCGACAAGATACCAAATACTGTTCACTGTCTACCTCGCCGCCCCTATTGTCACCACCCACACCCGAAGGTAACCTGCATGAGGTCAGGGACCTTGTTTCCTTCCCTCTCATATCTCCGGAGCCTAGAACGGTGCCTGGCACATAGTAAGTCCTCAACAAGTGCCTGTGGCTTCCTGTCCTGCATTCCGCCCCTTGGTCTGGCATCTGGGGCCACATCGCTGATTTTCTACCCACTAGCAGAAGGGCTGACTATGGCAGATACTGCTCGATAGTCCCAAGGTCTCTAGGACCTCAAAACCAGAACGGAAGTGTGGGCTGCTCAGTGTCAGGGTTAGGAGCTTGGTGCCCGGACCTGACTTCCCAGGTCTGGGCTCCACCAGCCCACTTCCTACCTCTGCGGCCACTCAGCCGCCGTGCACATTCGGTGCTTTAATATCTATAAGATTCTTAGAATAAGGTCTGGCAGGTAGTAAGTGCTCCATTAGCATCAGCTGTTATTAAAGGAAATCAGAGAGCAAGTAAGGAATAAAGAGGTGGAGACGATTTTCTGAAGGACTTGGGCACCCAGTCATGACTGGTCCCCGCTTTTGTCCTCACCTCTACTCCCTATGTAACCTATCTCTTCTGGGAAAATGTCATTGGACTAGAAAAGCAAACGGGAATGTGTGTCCCCTGGAGAGTAGGTAACAAATGGGGGATTGAGGCCTGGACTTTGGAAATTGGGCAATTTTCAAAGAAAGTAAATTGCCTGGTTAGAAAATTCAATCCCTGAATTATAATGAAGATTGGAGAATGCCTCTCTTACTCCAAAAGTGGGCTTGTGGCCCATAAGATTATTCTCAGAGTGTGTTGTTTCGGACGTGGTGACAGTTCCAGTTTGTGCCTAAATGCTGCGCACCCTCTGATTCTGCCTCGCCTGGCCACGCGGGGGCCACACGGGGGCCATGGGGTGCCTGGCCAAGGTCAACCGTCACTTACCTACCTGGCTTCCCACCTGTGTTATAAGCCTGCATCCCTGGTACCCAGCTAGTGCCCCCCACCGATTTAGTATCCAATATATGTGGAATAAATGAGTGAAGAAGTAAATAATACTATTCAATAAGAGTTCGGAGTACGTGTGTATGTACATATATGCATAAGTATGTGTGTCTATGTACAGATATGGTATATAGATAATCTAGCACACATACATACATACTCTCTCTACCTCACAGAATCGTTCTAAAGAGTAAGTCCAAGAGGGTATCCAAAATTGATTGGAAACACTGCAAATGTCTAGACAACAACAACAAAAAACAGTGGCTCGTATTGTCAGGTGTGGCCAGAGAAGCGTTATGAGAGTGATCATTAGGCCTGGAGGTGAACTTTGAAGGAAAGGGAAAGGTCGGCCAAGCAGAGAAAAGCTGGCCCAGTGAAATAAATGGAAAAGGTCAGGATGTGTACCTCAAGCAGTTCGTGATTTACTGTTTCATTGAAAAAATAAAGAGCCCCCCCACCGCCACCGCCCCGGCAGCCTCGTGCAAACACTGGGACCCTCTGGCTCTGAACATTTGGGATGGGAAATCCACGCCCGTAGGGTATGCCCCAGGCCTTGGGTCAGGGTGCTTGGTCAGTGTGTGACCACCTCCCCAGAGCCAGCCAGGCCTGTTGGGTGATGTGGGTGCGAGGCTGGCTTCGGGGAAGGCTTAATGGGGCGCTACCGCCATTCCACCCCGACTTCCTCCAGGGAGAAAACCAGAGCCCCACAAAGTCTCAGCCCCATCCAATCTAACCCATGTCGTTATCACTTTTATTTAGTCTGTTTGAAGGTTTAGTCCAAGGCAAGTGTGTACATTTACGTGTGCATTTCAAGAGGAGCATGCAGTTTTCAATAACTTATTCACATTGTTGCAGTTGAAATGCTCCCTATTTTAGAACCCATTATCCAGGTTAAAATAATAATTTATTTTAATCAGCAGTGATTTTTATTTTGCCTGGGGCTCCCAGAGCCGGGCTTTATGTGATAGGGCAGCATCTCAGGCTGGCGGGCGACATTTCCATCTCACTTTGACTCCATTAAAGTAAGCTTCTATAAACAGACATCAATTACAACCAGTTTTAAGGGTTTTAAAATGTAATCCAACAGTGCTGCTTAACTAAATGAATCCTAGGAAGTGATCTCCAGTGAATTAATAAAGCAGTGTGCAGACGACTCACTATGGGTCTGAGTTAATGACTGAAGAAGATCAAATTAATTACAAGTGTCTCCAAGGAGTTTCCAGGAAGAATTCTCCCTTATCAGTTAAAGTCTGTTTAACCCTTCCTGTTCAAAGTCCGTACATTTTCTAATTGTTAAAATATCCGGTAGTAACGGGGAGAGAAAGGCTGGTCTGCCTTCTCCTTGCAAGTGCGGGTTTTCAGACCTATCAAAGCATCTCGCCTCCCTGGGAAGGAAGAGTTCCTGTGAAGACATTGGATTCTTCAGCCCTTTTCATGGACTGACATCCGGCTGCGTTTGTGTTGGACCCACCAGTTGAGTTCCCTTGTCAAAGATCCATGGGAGACTTTAGTGAAGTTTTAATAGTTAGAAAGTGTCCGAAAGACAACTCTAATTGGGAGCAGGGGAAATCCATGTGAGCAGGGGCAGATAAAAACCTGTGCTGACCAGGAAGAAGGGTTCAAGGTCATCAGGCTTGATTTTACCCCAGATCACGAGGATGTAGTAGGTCTTCAGCAGATTGCTCCCAGGTGAGATGATTTCCCCAGGAAATCACAGAGGGACACCACTCAGGCCCATCTACACTGTTCATCTGGCCTTCAGGAATCACCCTCAACCCAGTTCTAGGTCTTGGCCCTTGCATTTCATGTAGTGACTTGGAGGTGAAAGAGTCCATCTTTTGAACACAAGCTGCCTAATATTTATTATTATCATGACCAAGAATGATCTTGGTGGGTGAGGGGCTTGGTGTGCTTGCTTGAATAGCATAACCAGAGAGTAAAATGGCAGAAGTCTAGAAAACTAAAGAAGGAGGTCAACATTGAGAGGTGGGTTACAGTGTATGAAGAGGACAGGAATAAGAAAGAGAACACACACAACACAATAATTGTATTGTACTGGAAGCAACCAAGATGTCCTTCAGCAGGTGAATGGATAAATAAACCATGCTCTATCCAGACAAGGAATGTTATTCAGGGCTAAAAAGAAATGAGCTACCAAGCCATGAAAACACATGGAGGAAACTTAACACACATATTACTAAGTGGAGGAAGCCAATCTTGGGGCGCCTGACTGGCTCACTCTGTTACCTGTCTGCCTTCGGCTCAGGTCGTGATCCCGGGGTCCTGAGATCAAGCCCTGCGTTGGGTTCCCTGCTTCTTCCTCTTCCTCTGCCTCTCTCTCTCTCTGTCTTTGTCTCTCATGAATAAGTAAAATCTTGAAAGAAAAGAAAGAAAGAAAGAAAGAAAGAAAGAAAGAAAGAAAGAAAGAAGCCAATCTGAAAAGACTATATGCTATATGATTCCAAATACATGACATTCTGGAAAAGACAAAACTGTGGAGACAAGATAGAGACCAATAGTTGTCAGGGGCTAGGGAGAAACAGATGAATATGGAGGGTTTTCAGGGGCAGCGGAAGTATTCTGCACAATACTCTAACGGTGGATACATGTCATTATAAATCCTTAGAATGCACAACATCAAAAGCGAACCCTAAAAATTAGAGTGAACCCTAATGTAAACTATGAACAATGACAATGCCGTGTTAGTGTAGGCTCGTCAGTTGTAGCAAACGTACCCCTCTGGTGGAGGAGGGCAGTCACCGGGTGGGGTCTCTGCGTGATGGGGGCAGGAGGTATATGGGAAATCTGTGTACCTTCTGCTGTGAACCAAACCCTTCTCTGAAAAATAAAGTCTAGTCTAAAACATTTTATTGTAGCCAAACAAATCCTGGATTCTGTTCTTCAAATACAGAAGTGTCATTTTCTATAGTGTCTGTGTCCTTTGAGCGCCCCTTATTTTCATTTGTTCACCAACCAACTCACTTANAGCAGTGTGCAGACGACTCACTATGGGTCTGAGTTAATGACTGAAGAAGATCAAATTAATTACAAGTGTCTCCAAGGAGTTTCCAGGAAGAATTCTCCCTTATCAGTTAAAGTCTGTTTAACCCTTCCTGTTCAAAGTCCGTACATTTTCTAATTGTTAAAATATCCGGTAGTAACGGGGAGAGAAAGGCTGGTCTGCCTTCTCCTTGCAAGTGCGGGTTTTCAGACCTATCAAAGCATCTCGCCTCCCTGGGAAGGAAGAGTTCCTGTGAAGACATTGGATTCTTCAGCCCTTTTCATGGACTGACATCCGGCTGCGTTTGTGTTGGACCCACCAGTTGAGTTCCCTTGTCAAAGATCCATGGGAGACTTTAGTGAAGTTTTAATAGTTAGAAAGTGTCCGAAAGACAACTCTAATTGGGAGCAGGGGAAATCCATGTGAGCAGGGGCAGATAAAAACCTGTGCTGACCAGGAAGAAGGGTTCAAGGTCATCAGGCTTGATTTTACCCCAGATCACGAGGATGTAGTAGGTCTTCAGCAGATTGCTCCCAGGTGAGATGATTTCCCCAGGAAATCACAGAGGGACACCACTCAGGCCCATCTACACTGTTCATCTGGCCTTCAGGAATCACCCTCAACCCAGTTCTAGGTCTTGGCCCTTGCATTTCATGTAGTGACTTGGAGGTGAAAGAGTCCATCTTTTGAACACAAGCTGCCTAATATTTATTATTATCATGACCAAGAATGATCTTGGTGGGTGAGGGGCTTGGTGTGCTTGCTTGAATAGCATAACCAGAGAGTAAAATGGCAGAAGTCTAGAAAACTAAAGAAGGAGGTCAACATTGAGAGGTGGGTTACAGTGTATGAAGAGGACAGGAATAAGAAAGAGAACACACACAACACAATAATTGTATTGTACTGGAAGCAACCAAGATGTCCTTCAGCAGGTGAATGGATAAATAAACCATGCTCTATCCAGACAAGGAATGTTATTCAGGGCTAAAAAGAAATGAGCTACCAAGCCATGAAAACACATGGAGGAAACTTAACACACATATTACTAAGTGGAGGAAGCCAATCTTGGGGCGCCTGGCTGGCTCACTCTGTTACCTGTCTGCCTTCGGCTCAGGTCGTGATCCCGGGGTCCTGAGATCAAGCCCTGCGTTGGGTTCCCTGCTTCTTCCTCTTCCTCTGCCTCTCTCTCTCTCTGTCTTTGTCTCTCATGAATAAGTAAAATCTTGAAAGAAAAGAAAGAAAGAAAGAAAGAAAGAAAGAAAGAAAGAAAGAAAGAAGCCAATCTGAAAAGACTATATGCTATATGATTCCAAATACATGACATTCTGGAAAAGACAAAACTGTGGAGACAAGATAGAGACCAATAGTTGTCAGGGGCTAGGGAGAAACAGATGAATATGGAGGGTTTTCAGGGGCAGCGGAAGTATTCTGCACAATACTCTAACGGTGGATACATGTCATTATAAATCCTTAGAATGCACAACATCAAAAGCGAACCCTAAAAATTAGAGTGAACCCTAATGTAAACTATGAACAATGACAATGCCGTGTTAGTGTAGGCTCGTCAGTTGTAGCAAACGTACCCCTCTGGTGGAGGAGGGCAGTCACCGGGTGGGGTCTCTGCGTGATGGGGGCAGGAGGTATATGGGAAATCTGTGTACCTTCTGCTGTGAACCAAACCCTTCTCTGAAAAATAAAGTCTAGTCTAAAACATTTTATTGTAGCCAAACAAATCCTGGATTCTGTTCTTCAAATACAGAAGTGTCATTTTCTATAGTGTCTGTGTCCTTTGAGCGCCCCTTATTTTCATTTGTTCACCAACCAACTCACTTATGTATTGAATACACGTTCACGGAGCGCCTTTTCTGAGCAGGACAGGAGCCAGGCCCTGGGGAGGGAGCAAGGAGCCCCACATACGTTGCCTGTCACTGCATATTCCCAAAGTCCAATCTGTGATCGGTCCGACGCAGGGAGAATCCCAGTAACTTTCTGTCATTGGCAGGATTTCCCCTGTAAAGTAATATTCCCAACTGTTAAGGACTATCTGTGACTCTGTGTGCCGTTTATAACGTTTAATGAAGCACATACTATTTGCCATCTAGCCATCTGCTAACACTCTAATTCCTCTTGTCAGATTTTTTTTCACTATTTAATTTCATCCTAATAAGGGGTTTATTCCGTCTACGTCCTTTGTCCAACCGGCAGGTCTTGAAACAAAGCGACTAACACAGGGCTCGCGTGTGAGTAGAGTTTGAATAGAAGGGGTTGCTGACGTCGATCCTTTGGGTCCGTCCTATAGCAATGCTGGGCCTCTCTTTAAAGTATACTAATCCCAGAGAAGCATGAGCTCTTGGTGACTTTCTCAATTTCAGCCTCCGAGATAATATGCCGTGTTTTTATGTGTTGTGTGCATAGGGAGATGTGGCAACGGAGTGTGAAAGTCACGGACTCACGTGCCAGATGGACTGTGATTTTGTTACCGCCATAGAGTCCATCAAAGATAATGGAAAGAAGATAAAATAAAATCACACACCCGTTCTGCACCCACCCAAGCTGGAATTTCAGGGCCGGGACACTAATTGGTGCCAATTTAGATCTGCCCGATGTTCTCTTTATAAGCGTTTGTACTTGTTGGGACGATCGTAGGAAACACGCGAGAGCTTTGGCTCATCCCGACGAGGGAGGAAAGTACATAAAACACTGAGACACAAGGCACGTGGTGACTTTTAGTGGGTGTTTTTAAGCAAAGAGATAGTTGTGAAGTTGCTCGAGCAGAAGGGTCTACAGGACACTCCAAATGGCCGTGTTAAGTAAGCAAGAACTCCTTTGTCGCCTCCTATGCCATAGAATAACAGGTGAGGGACAGAGAAGCTGATGTCCTCCAACACGCACAACGAAGAACGCCCCGATTCAGCTGGACTCTCCCACGTCCTGCCAGGCATCCACATTCAGGAAAACCCTTTCTTAGAATGATCTGAACCTGATAACTGAAAGCCAATCAATCCAAATGATTTTTTGTACAGAATTAATACACATGGAGCTTTCCAGGGATGCGACTACTTGATGTTGAGATCAAGGGAGGGCTGAGCTTTGGCTTGTTCAGATCTGCCACCAGATTTACCCAGAGTTTTCATGGTTTTGAGAGAGCTTCCCATCCAGATGCTGCTGGGGGTGATTAACTCGCTCACCGCACGCTCCTGTTTCATGCTCCTAATAGCATAATCTCCGTGGGATTCAGATTCTACCTGTAGGTGCAAAAATCAGACTCCTTCCTATGTCTTTTAGCATAGTCATGCTCGGGCATTTCCAGGTGGAAATATATGGGGGTTTTCCTTGTCCATTATCTTCCTCTTATTTCTCCTTTATGTGATAGTTGAGAGATTATATTGATTATTTCTTAAGAAATTATGTGCATGGGAAGGTTATACTGCTTCATTTCAGGCCAGTGGGGGGGGGAGTTAAAAATATTGGTTACAAGGAAGTGGTGGGAGGTCCGACATGGTAGAGGATTACTGACCCAGCTCGAGGGATGGAAGCTGCCTTCCCGAGTTGCCAGGCATGGTGCCCACCACCCTGGCGCAGGTGACATAGCTCATTTGCAGGTGATACTGACTTCACCTGGATGACTCTTCCTAGTGTGGAGACATGCTTCTTTTAGGGATCAAGAGGGACACCTTGACCTTTCCAAGGTTCCCCATGGGACACACCTGAGCCCTGAGATGGAACCCTCCTGGCCAGGGCAGACAGCCTGCCCAGCCCAGCCCCGACAAGCCAGCCAACCAGGGACATATTGTTCCTTTAATTCCTCATGGCTCCCCTTTCTTCATTAGCTTCTTTTAACATCTCGTCTTCGAGGGTCTGAGGCAGGACGTGGCTGCCTGGCACCTCTTCTACCAGGGAGGCCCTCTGAGCCTCTTGGAGCTCCACCTGCTTGGACTTCATGTTCAGTTCTTGGTGTGAACGACGGACTTGCCATGGGCTCTTTTGCGTTGGAGAAATGAGGCATCAGAGGGTGAGAGTCGTATAGGCACGGGCCATTCCTGCTCTATTTTGTTGCCATCATAGATAGCCCATCAAAAATAAAGGAGAGTAGATAAAATGAAATCACAGTGCCCCGTTCCAGACTCACCAAAGTTGCACTCTCAATGCCGGGACGGAGTCAAGAAGGGCTCTCCACATTTTATCAAACCCAGGAGGTAGCCTTGTTAATATCGTTGCTGAAACAGTAATCAATAAGAGAGGAGCCATGACAGAGCACAGGAGACAGAGGGGGTCTTATTCCTTGGCGACCCTGTGCATCTCTCCCCATCTTTCCCTTTTGAGGGCACAGGTGCGACATCACAGTTAAGAGAATGAGCGGACCTGGCTTCAGGTCCAATGGGAGGGAACTGTCCCGAGCCTTGGTGTCCTTATATATGACACCTACATGTGTCACATGCAGGAGGCTGGAGAGACCAAAAAGCTCCAGTGTGTGCCAAATCCTAGCTGAAGCACCTTACAGTGGGGACTCAGGATGCGCGGACACAATAAATAACTCCCCAGGGTCCCCTTAGGGAGCACGCCGTAGGAACGGCATGTGAATCCAGGCAGTTTGACTTTGGAGATTACACTTTTAACATCTATCCTATATTGCCTTTAGGAAATGTATTTAGAAAATGGTAGCTATTATTACTGTTATTGCTATTTTTCTTCCCTTCTCCTGTGCAGTGGAGGCAAGTGAAGGACCACAAGCCTTTGCTGTGTCCGTGGGGCTTTTGCTTTCATAGCTTATACCACCACGACCTGAGTCTTGTCATAGTAATAAATGAGGCTACGATGCACATTCATCCTGATGGTCACTGTGACGCACGGAGGGTCACAGCGCCACTCAAATGTTATTTTCCTACCCATTACCCTTCATTCCTGAAAATGTGGAATAATAGGAAGACTCCTAGATTAGAGAGTCAAAACACCATTATTCAGATCCCAACTAGTCACCTAACCACACATCAGCCAGTTAACCTCTCCCAGACTCCCTTTGTTCACCTGTAAAACCAGACTGTTTTATTTCAATGTTCTCCAAGACCTCTTCCTTCCTGAGGATTCTAGGATTTTCTTTCAGAGTCCTAGGCCAGTACACCACCACACACCCCACGGAACACAGAGCCACACCTGTGCTGGATGGAGGCCAGTGTTGCCTGGAGGCCCGCTGGGTGATACATCCTTGTATCCATCTAAATCAAGGGTCGACCAACAGCCAGCAGGCCAAACCCAGCCCACCTCTCCTTTAGTACACCACGAGCTAAGAATGGTTTGTACATTTTTCAATAGTTGAAAAAAATTAAAAAGCAAACAATCTTTTATGACACGTGAAAATTACATGAAATCCAAGTTTTCATGTCCATAAATAAAGTTTTATCGGAGCTCAGCCTCGCTCATTCCTTTACGTATTGCATATGGCTGTTTTTGCATGCAATGACAGAGGTGAGCAGTTGTAACAGAGATTATGTAGCCACAAAGCCTAAAAGCTCTTCTCTCTGGCACTTTACAGAAAGTTTACCACCCCTGGATTTTGATGAACAGCAAGAGAAAATTTTCCAGGTTGGCTTTGTTTTGGGTTTTTTTTGTTTTTTTTAACAGAGGAAATCCAGGTCCTGTCCTGTGTTCAGTCTGTGAAACAAATAATCCTTATGACCAGGGAGCAGTCCCCATGGTCAAGAAATTACAGATAGCCCCGGCACTGGCAGTGGGCCAGCGGACGCGGCTGTGTCAGCTGCGTGAGCCACGGGGAGCGGCAGATTATCAGCCGCGGGAGTTTCTCGAAATGCCCCTCTCTCGTGGCTGAGGAAACCTGCTTGATGTGCCACAACTTTCCATCAGGAACATGCCTAAACGCTCATTTTCAAACATTATCTCCTCCAGGAGGGATAATTTGCTGTAATGTGGGGGTGAGAAATCCGGGAGTAGTTCAACCAGTCATTCGATTTATTTAACTCTTCTCTTCAAAAAAAAAAAACCTTAAAATCCTGGAAATGGAAAACGTTTTCAGGAAAACCAATTTGCTCTGGAAGAAAAAAACAAAGCAAAACACAGAGATTTGATTATTTCTGATCAAGTAGGAGGCTTGATCCATAAGGTTATGAAGAGGATGAGGAATTGGTATTTGTGAGTATGTCTGTGTGTGGCTTTTGTTAGATCAGATTTCACAAAACCTGGTACTTCCGAAACATATGTTGGTGGTAGGCGTGGAGAGAAATTTAAGTATTATGATGACTCCGTAGACAGTGAGGGGGGGTCTGGAGATAGCCCAGGGTTGTAGGACAGGAACTCTTCTGTTATTTTTAAGAAAACCAGCACTGAGCAGTTGGGTGGATAGAGAGGAGTCATAAATACTGAATGGAAATACACTAACTGGTCAGTTCATCATCCTTCCACCTACCAGAGATATAGCCAGCTGCTGGACTCCTCCAGCCAGCTCCATCCTGCCCCCTCCCTCCGGGCCGGGGACCTTCTCCGATGCTCCCACAACACACAGGGCACCCTGCGTCTGTCCTGCCCTTTCCCAGCTGCATTGAATGTCTCTGTCGATGTGTCTTCCTTCCCTACCAACCTGGAAGCCCGGCGGGTGGGGGGGGGGGTCATGTTTTGTTCTTCGCAGAATCCAGAGACTGCCCTTAAGGCCAGAGTCATAATAGGGACCCAATAAATAAAATGTCTGCTGAACAAAATCCAAATACCTAGTTAGCTCAACTTTGGGGAGGCGGTGGGAAGGAGGAACTTCTTGTTGAGTATGGATCTCTCTGAAAATAAATAGGCTAAGGATTACAGCACCAACGTTCTTTAAACCTAAATTTCAAGATCTAGTTCCTCAAATATTAGTTAATCCCACATCAACAAAAAATGTGAGTCAATTTGCTGTTTTACTTTTAGACTCATAATTATTTGTTTTTAGAAAGACCTACTTTAAAAAAAAAAAAAAGGACAATCCCTAAATAAAAGTGATTATTTAGTGGCCAAATATATCTCCTTCCCCTAAAATCTTCCCTTCTAAAACAAGTAGGAAAGGAATCAGTGAATATTTAATTTAGATTACATGACTGAAACAAGCCATTCACTGCACAGTAGTGAAACGGCCAACAATGAGGGAAGAAGTTAGAGCCACTGACTTCCTTCTGGAATCCCTTGATAATGGGGATGGAAGATGACTTTAAGCAAACTAAAAACATTTTTGGGAATGAAAGAATGGGAACTCATAGGGGAAATTATGGGAATATGAGAATTCATAGGATGTTAACCAAGGAGCCTAGAATATCAATCTGGCAAGTAACAGGTAACAAGTGCCCCAAAAGGAGCCTCAAATCTTCCTTAAAGCAGAACTCTAAATAACATATAGAGATGTGTCCCACCCCCCAGAACATAGAGCTTAATTCTGCCCTTTCCCTTCCTTTATCCTGAAGATTATAACATGACAAACTAGTCTCTCAAAATAACACTTTTGCTGCTTCAGAAAAGGTAAAGAAGATTCCATTTTATAAGTCTATGTTGAGATGAGTAAGGGTCTGAAGATCTACGGTAAAAACACGGTGACCGTGGTTGATAACATTGCATGGTGTAATTGAAATCTGCTAAGAACGTAGAACTTAAATGTTCTCACCAGAAGAAAAGAAAAAAAAAAACCAATAGTTGTGAAATGATGGATGTATTAATTAACTAGATGGGAGGAATCCTTTTACCATGTATTCCCCCCCCCCCCCCCGCCAAAAAGTCTATGTTGGCAACAAAATTCTAGTAATGAGCAATGAAAAAATGTAAATGAGTAAAAGATTATAAAATGATATCACTTTTTGGAAATTCATCTACAAAATGTAAAGGTAAGGAGAAAAATAATAAGGAAAAATATGCATAGTAATCGTATGGATATGACAACTTTGCATGCTTTCTCCCAACAAATTTAATCTGCTTAACATAAATAGAAACTGTATTCAAGAGTTTGGTGACCCCTTCACTTCACCTTCAGACTACTCACCAAACTATTTATTGTTGCCCACTAGCGTTTAATTTGAACGAACCATATATAAAATTCTCTTTCAAAACATAGCTAGCAGCATTGTGCTTCTGGGGAAACTGTGTCTCTCAATTGGAAAAACAATAACTAAGATTTAGGAAACGGTACAAGTTCAAGTAAACAAAGGTAGATAGGAAAATCTCTGTTTTTCAAATCCCTTAGCTAATAGGTTGACATTATCAGAAGACACACAGCACCAAGTCTCCGGGCCCCAGTGCCCTGATTTCAGCCCTGGGGGAATATGGAGGGTTAGGATGGTAGAACTTTTGTCATTATCGACTGAGCTGGATAGGCCCAGGGAAAAGGAGAAGATTGATTCCCAGATTAACTCCCCTTCACACACGTTCGTGGGGGGCCAACAATATAGTGGAAGGGAAGCCCTCCTGGGGAAGCTGCCTATAGGGCAATAAGGGGAGGACCGCGTGTGAGAAACAGTTCCTCCAGGCCCACATGCAAGAGGAGCTCAGGGCAAAGCCAGAGAAGGGCATTTCAGAAAAGTCCCGGAGATAACGAGCATCTGGGCCCATGAGCATTTGAGTGTGGTCAGACACCAAAGGGCAGCTCCACCTCTGCATCTAGGAAGCACAAGCCAATGGCGATGAGCGTGTTTACAGCTCACGCCTTCAGTGTCATACTGGGGCCGAGGGAGGCTTGCTCACTCTGTGTTGCTCATTCTCCACAGAGATCAGAGTCCACATGGCCCAGGTGGTGGTACTCTTAAGCTCTGTGTTTCATGAAAGGAAGTTACTAGAGAGTGGCTGAGCCCACACTCTCTAATGTGAATGCTCTAGAACTTACCAGATATAGGGGGTGTCGTAAACAAAGGATGTTCCAATGCTGGTTTCTAGATCTTCTTCATAAGTGGACACCCCCTCGCACCNGGTACTCTTAAGCTCTGTGTTTCATGAAAGGAAGTTACTAGAGAGTGGCTGAGCCCACACTCTCTAATGTGAGTGCTCTAGAACTTACCAGATATAGGGGGTGTCATAAACAAAGGATGTTCCAATGCTGGTTTCTAGATCTTCATAAGTGGACACCCCCTCGCACCTGTCCCACTCTGTTCCTGGTGGCAAGAGCCCATGACTGCTTTAGGGCCTTTCTTCCTGACCACTGATAATCCTTTGCTTGCTCACTCAGGAAAGCCCCCTCTCTGCGGGGCTCTATGCGCTTGCCCCTTCTTCACACCAGTATTCAGGCAGGAACGAGACATATGCCTGTCATCAAGTCAAGCACATGACCCGGCTGAGATGCATTTTTGTGCATTTCTTCTCATGTATTACCTTTCTCAGTCAAGGCATCAGCATTCAAAGTCCCACAGACTGGACAACTGTGTCTCAAATGTCCTTCTCTCATCACCCACCACATCCAACCGCATGAACTCCACATTCTAGGTTCTGTCTCTGAAATGGCACCTGAATTCACTTTCTGCTCCTTAACCCCATTCTCACAGTCTTAATCCCAACTCTCACTGGCTCTAACTTGGGTTAGGAGCTGCCCAGCCTGCCTGCTGCTTCCCACTGACTCGAATCTCTCCTACCTGCCTGACGCGACACACATCGCCATTCAGAACTGGGCTCCAGCCACCCTTTCCCATCTCACCTCATGCTCCTCCATGCTGCACATTCTGTATTCAAGTCATCCGGAACTTCCCTTCATGCCAGGCAACCTCTTCCCTCACCCCCCGGGAACGCACTCCTGTTTCCCCCAAGCAAACTCTGCGCAGGCCACAAGCCCAACTCAGACACCAGCAGCCAACCTTCCCAGACACCCTACGCAGCTCCAGCCTGGGGGTTCTCGTGACACTCAAAGTGGCTTCAGTGCCACATCTATACAATGGGAGAGACAAAATAACACCTGTCTTGTAAGGTGGCGGGAGAAATGAAATGGGATCATGTATTGGTTTCTTAGGGCTGCCATACTGATGTACCACAAACAGGGTGGCTTAAAACAGCAGTTGTTGACTGTCTCACAGTTCTGGAGGTCAGGAGTCCAAAACCAAGGATTGACCAGGGCTTGCTCCCTCCGAGTACTAGGGGAATCCCTCTCTGTCTCTTCCTAGCTTCTTGTGGTTTGCCGGCTCTATTTGACGTTCCTTGATTGTAGATACAGCACTCCAATCTTCTATCTTCCCATGTCCACCTTCCCTCGGTGTGTATCCGTGTCTGTGTCCGAATTTCCCCTTTTATTAGGACACCAGCCTTATTGGATGAGGGCCCCCTGATGACCTCATTGTAACTTGATTCCATTTACAAAGGCATTATTCCCAAGTAAGGTCACTTTCTGAAGTATTGATGGTTGGGACTTCAACATATCTTTGGGAGGAACTTAAGTCAACCCAAGAGAAATAATAAATAGCAGGTTTGGGTTTGTGCTAAGCCTGTGCTCTCCCACCGTGTGTTTGGCTGCCTTGCCCCCTCCACTGTCAGGGACAGCACACTCCCCTCCCCCAACGCAGAACAGGTGACTCAACATGTGTGTTTGATAAAAAAAAGACAGTTGGTGCTGCCTTTTTCTCCTGCCTTCCCCTACGCGTTCACAGCTGACCTTTAGGAACCCCAGAATCCAAAACTACATCACTGAGATATAATACAAACCCAAAGATAAAGATTCAAATGGACTGTGTCTCTGAAACTTACTCTCCTTTCAACTGCTTCCGAAAATTGCTAAAGAGGCAATTACAGTTGTGTGTTGGTAATGGAAATAATTATGACTACTTTCTGAAATTATGTATTTGATACATTTCTCATAGGTAATTTAAGGGGGCAGTGAAGTAGGATAGGTGGGTTCTTTCCCTGAAAGCTCACACTAGATAATTGAACAACATAATGGAGGAAGAAAACCACATAAGTGAGCATAAGATAATGCGACCAAGAGAAAATAAGTTAACATGTTGATTGCTTTGGGATTTCACTAGAATCTCAGGACTGAAGCACTGGGAAGGATCTGTGAATAAAGACATCTTCTGCTACAAAGTGATCATCAGATACCATTCTGGGTGCCCAAGATATGATGACCCAGTTGGCAGAAACCAGAAAACTCCCAGACATTCAGGATCTTTCTAGAATCCAGAGCACCCTGATGTAAAATGTCTTAGGGTTACACCAAAGGACACTTTGCAAGATGAACGCATCTTCAAGTTTTAGTATTTACTAATGGAAAAATAACAGAAATGCAAAAACACAAAAGCAGATTCCCTTACCCATGAAGTCTGAGCCTTTTCCCCACACCACCATCCAACCCTCCTCGCATTATCAAGATCCTACAGTCTCACAGAGCTAGGAGATTCCTTTGTAAAAGATACTTGGTAGTGAGATCCACTTTCCCTGCTTGCACAGGATTAAGATAGATCCTTCTTATGCCTTTTGGAGATCTGGTTGACTTTAACACATCCCAGGCAGGACTGGTGCAACTCTGTATGGGTAAAGGAGTATTTGTAACCCAAAGTCTTCACAGTGGGGAGCAAAGGGACAAGGCAGCGATACAATAAACCCTTGTGAACTCTGGGTTTTCAGTGAGGGGGGAGGTGGTCTCTGTTCACAAGATAAAGGGCTTCGGTGGAGTTTGAAAAGGCCACCAAGCTTACCCGTATTTTCTCCGATGAATGTGCTGTAGGAAATTTCTCCTGACAGGTTATTATGACTACTTTAATGTACATATGGCCAGCTGTCTGGAAAGCAGTTCAAATTATAAATTGTTCATAAATATACTGACATACTCGGCGACAGCACATTGCAGTGCTGAACATTTAATGTGATCTTTGTTCTTGGAAAGAGTGATACTGCCTTCTGTGTGGGAGTAACATGCTATATATCCTTTGGAGAAGTACACATCTCTTTTTCTGTGTGCTTTCAAATACTTCTGTTTGGGAAGTGCTCAATATTAAAATCATAATGGGTTTTGGTTTTTCCATGTACTCAAGGAATAAGAAATGGGTTTCCCCCCCCAAGTTAAACTGAGTCAAGGTTGGCAAGAATGTGGTATTAGCCCTCTCAGGGGCTGTCTCCTCCTCCTCTCACCACGTGAGATCCCAGGTATATGTATACCCCAACACCTGATGGCTTGATTTCTCGGGAAGGGGTCTTCTCAGCAGCTATTGCTTCTCAGCTAGGCCTGTGGGGTCTATACAAAGTGAAGTCTGAAGGCTTCACTCCCTCCATGCCAAGTTCATCCGTGGGCATCTCCACGTAGCTCTCGAGCCCGCAGTGCATGCCGGGGGGCCCTCACAGGGAATAACCTCCCATCCTACAGACAAGGAACCCCAGCCTTTGCAGTGGCCTGCCTTGGTCACCCCAAACGTGGCAAAGCCTGGATTTCACTCCCAAGCCTTCAAATCCACATCAACAATTTTTTCTACTTTGCCACCGCTTTATTTGTTGGAATTTTCCTCCTCCCCCTTTGACCCTCTGTGATGGACCCCCTCATTCTGGATATCCTATACCCCACTAAAAACTCTGAGGCCACAGTTGGTTACGTGTATGATGTAGAGACTGGAAATGAAGACAGAATTTTCTCAAGACTGTCCCCAGAAACCTAGGATGTCCAGCTGCTCTATCCATTGTGTACTGAGGTGCTATAGTTTTTTGACCAACTGATCAACTAGCAAAAAGGCCTTTTGAACATGAGGTTTATTTCCAGAGCCAGAAGCAAAGGTTCAGGAATTCCTACTCGGGAATATAGGCAGACTTACCAACTAAGTTTTTTAAAAACTGATATTTGGGCAGGACCCAATTGCTATGCATTTTTCCAAAAACCTGGATGTCAAATGTGTGGATCGTCACACTTCTGCAAAACTAAAACACTCCCTTATTAAGAAACTAAAACCTTTTCTTTTTATCATGTGAGTTAGATTTTGAAAAAATATGTATCTCAGCCATAGAGTAAAGAAATCTGAAATTACAGGGGCACTTGGGTGGCTCAGTAGGCTAAACGTCTGCCTTCAGCTCAGGTCATGATCCCAGTGTCCTGGGATTGAGCCCTGCATCGGGTTCCCTGCTCAGTGGGGAGTCTGCTTCTCCCTCTCCCTCTGCCCCTCCCCCCACCCCACTCATGGTCTTGCTCATCCTGCTCTCTCTCTCTCAAATAAATAAATAAATCTTTAAGAAATCTGAAATTATATGAAATCCCCCAATAGGACTGGCCCTCCATTCCTACAGGAGATGCTGAAGTTTTTCAATACCATCTCAGGAACTCCATGTTCTCCCCTTTGTGTGGCTCCTCTGACCCCTTCTCCCACCCAGAACCCTCCTCTCCATCCTCCTATCTAAACCTGTATTCAGGAAGGCATCTGCTTCCTGCGGGGAGGAAGCATGTGGCTCTGTATTCCCAGCACGTGGCATAGGTCGATGCTCATCGATGTTGATTGATGGCGTGAATTAGTGAATGAATGAATGGGTGACTTGGAGTCAGTGAGTTCCTTCTCTCACCAGCATTTGTACTGGAAGCTTCATCTCTGCTTAGTAACTGTACAGTTTTCCCTTGGTAAAGGAACTTTAGCCCCCAGAGCATCCCTGAGTGAGTTAGCTGTAAAGTCACAGGTGGGGCAAGGACTTCTGAGGTCATGGTTTACATGGGCACACATCTGTCCTACTTACCTACAAGGTGGGTCCCTGCCACATTACATAAATTGGAAGACTCTAGAGCTGTTGCCTAGGCTGAGGCTTACAAAAGCTTTACTAGAAGAGGATGCCTGGGGCACATATTGGTTCTAAGTAGAAAACTTCTTGACTCAGCAGTGAATCTAAAAGATTTTAATTATTTAGTCTTTTTATAACACTACTTCCTATTGTGATGGTTTGAGTACCATAGCATGGTTTAGTCTCACCATCAAATTATAGGGCAAAATCAACAAGACCACCCAAAACGCAGATGGTATTATAACACCATCCACTTGTTCCATAAAATGATGTTGTCTTTCCAGACATGGCGAACCTTCTCTCAAAGGCCTCTTCTAGCCTCTTCTTGAACACTTCTGGTGATGGGGAGTTTATTTTTATGGACAGGCCATGTAGTTAGACAGTTATCCTTTCTATGATTCTGAAATCTGCTTCCCTGAAATTTTCACTCATTGGCCCTGACTCATCTGTGGACAGGAACATTTTCCAAAGTGTGCCACAAGGAAACTAACTAGTTAAGAAGTATTATTTTTTTTTAAAAGTCAAGAGGGAGTTGTGGTCAAATAAGAATGAAAATCCTAACTTAAAAGGGTCAGCTTGCCCGGGGACTTCTCAGAGCCTTCACTAGACTCCTGCATGCTGTGAATCTTCGCAAGGAGTGGGTGGGACCAAGGCGTCCTTGTGACCACAACATCTCATTCTACAGAGCGTCCCTGAAGATTCACTCCGCAAGCAGTGTTTGCAAGCAGTTATCCAAATAAACATCAAGCAAATCTACTTTTCCTTCCACATACAGCTCTTCAAGTACTATCTGAAAAAAATTATAAGGAATATAAGTTTAAAATCCAGGCTAGGAGTGCCTGGCTGGCTCAGTCGGTAGAGCATGTGACTCTTAATCTCAGAGTTCCTGAGTTCAAGCCCCACTTTGAGCATGGAGCCTAGTTAAAATAAAAATATATGAAAATCCAGGCTAAATATCCTAGTTTCCTAAAGAACTGTGCCTATGATAAGGTTTATAGACCTCTGCATCCTGGGCCCTCTCCCCTAGATTCTTCTCTGGACATGGTATACCTTCTAACACATTAAAGCAGAACTCCAAATCTGTAGTTGCTGCTGGCTGTATTGCTCATCCCCTCTGGCTTTAATTTCCTCATCTACAAGTGTGGAAAGTCAAAGTCTACCAACCTCACTGAGTCATATTGAAGATTACGTATGTTATTGTAAGTAAAGCACTACGTAAGCATTAGCTGTGTGCTGTTTTTCCATCTTCTCTACTATTTAGGGTCTAGTTCCTCTTACACGTGTTTTAGTCTTACCTTTCACATTGAGATTCTTGAAGATACGTACGGAGAAAATATTGGGTCAATTCATGTAATGATCTAAATCTTACCTGTCCATGGTCATTATTTGGTTCCCAAGAGCCTTGCTATTCCAAAATCACCTGGGAGCTGGTTAGAAATGGAGACTCTCAGAACCCAGCCCAGATTATGAATCAGAACCTGCATTTTCTTGAGATCTCCCGGTGATTCATGGACACATGGATTGAGAAGCCTAGACTACTGTCTAGACACAGCACTGAGCCTCTCCATCCTCCATGGCACCCAGCCCAGGACTCTGCACACAGCAGGGGCTCAATGGGGCTTTCTAGCAGCCATGTTTATTAACTGAAGCTGTATGAAACTTGTTAGTAGGGGGGATTGATAACTGGAAAATTCTGGAACCAAAGGCATGCATAGTGTAAACCAGAAGGGGCTCACAGCAATTACTACAATTTGTCTACATAAGATCAAAGAGCAGATAGAGTGTTAAACACTAAAAAAATAAACCTAGCTTTTGAATTATCTTTTCATTTCACTTGTTTTTTCATTACTCAATCTTCTTTTGATTATAATCAAATTCTAAATTGTGAGCAATAATGCTGACAATTCAGTGGACTATATTTATCCTTAGAGTCAAGATGTAATGTCAAGACTATGGTCTTTGCATGAAGACAGACCAGAGTTCAAAGCTTAGCTCCACCTCTTATCAGCTCTGTGACACCAGGAAAATCACCTCCCCTCTCGGGAACTTGAGCGTCCTCATCTGTAACAGGGACATAATAATGTCTATGTAATGGGAGTGAAGAAGGCTAAACTAATATAATACATATAGAGCTTTCAGCACAGTGACTCACGCGTTAAACAACAACTTCACAGGTATTCCTTCCTTTTCAGCACATTCCAACTTTCTCTTCATCAAAGCCATGATGGGGGGGAACCAAGAAGCTCTTTAGATGTACAGCCCCACGATGCCTTGGTTTGTAAGCCCATTGTCAAAGCATGGATCTTGAACCATAGTCACCATGGTGAGCAAAGGGATGAGTTTTCAAGCCATTCTCCAGTGACCCCCAGTGGAGACCACATGATGAAAAAGCTATCAGATCGGCCCATTATGTGGATGGGGACACCATCAGATACTTCATAGGATTATAGTGTCCAGTAGAGAGAATATGTTCAATCAGTATTTTCAAATTTATTCATCCGTTGATCAATAAAAGTGATAGTTATATACAATCTCAGAGGACGTGTAGTCCAAGCCCCATTCAGTTCAGATATTCCTTCCTACAGATGGTCACCCAACCTCTGACTGAAGGCTTAGTGGTAGGTTCTTGGGGTTTCCCTAGATAGCACATTCTGTCCTTATAATCAAATTATTAAGGCTTTATTTTGAGCCCAAAACTCACCTTCCTCCAGCTTCCAAACATTGTTCCTGATCTTGCCCTAAACTGGAGCTACACTAACTAAATATCATTGCTTTTCTCGGGAGAGCACCTCAAAATATGTTGATAGCAACAATACCTCCCTTTTCCGTTTATATTCCTCACCCCCACCCCCAGCCCAGCCCCTGCCAAGATCCCTTCCATGTGGGCACCTCGTCCAGCTGCCTGTGGCAGACACCACTGGTGGTTCTGGCTGGCCACAGGTCCTCTATCCCCAGCGTCACCCAACTCAGACTACACTTCCCTGGGGCCACTCAGGCCCAACACAAGAAACTAGACAGCAAAGGCCAGACAGGCTGGTGTATCCCTGACTTAGATAACTCTCCAGCCATTAATCCACCCACCACATCACCATTCCATAGCTATGTTAGATTGTTGGGTTATAATAAACCTCAAATCTTGTTTGTTTCATATGGACTGCTATGAAGCCAAGTTCTCCCGCTCTTGTATATGCACAGAGCACTTTTTCTAACCTAAGAGCAGGACTTCGCATTTTTCCCAATGATACTGAAATTAAAAACTATCAGTCTTTTAGCATTTTGACTCAATTGTGGAAAATATTAGCTCTCCTCTTTCACCGATAACATCTATCAGTGATCTGGGGCACGGCAGTTTGCAATTCTAGTGTGGCTGTTGATCATTCAATGACACAAACATGGTCTTTTAAAGGAAAATGTACACAGTCAGTTTTTAATACTTTTCTCCGATAATCTGAATTCATGGTTTGAGATAATTGGCCCTGCTTTCCATAGTCCATGAGAACAAACACCTTAGCGTCACAAGATAGAATCTAGGTCATTCACAGTCAGAGATGCTACATTGCCATTATTTTTTGTAGTTTGGGACAATCCTCATGGGATTTGTTATACCATGTCTGGCCCCGTCCTCCTGGTCACTGTCAGCAGGGTGAGCAGTGTTGTCGTTAAGACGTCTTAGCCTAACAACGTGGACTTGGGCCTTCAGACTGACCACCAGGAAGTCCTAGTGACACTTAAAAGAATAAGAATCATAACAACAAAATGTAAAGCCGTTTCTTTTTATTAGAAATTATCAAATACAACACCATCCAAAGTTAGGGGGAAAAAGATGACTTAAGGAAAAGTATATATTTTTTAACATCACATTTTAGCAAGTTTATTTTAGATCCTTTCTTGGATACATGGATTTCGAGTTTTTTCCATCCATTTCAGATTTTGAGCTGTCAGCTTCCTCTTTCATACTAGACTGTCTCCTTATTGGAGAATGGACTGAATTGCTTTTCACGGCTCCCGCCCCTGGGGCCGCCCACCCCGCATTTCAGAATCCGAATCTTACTCCCAGGATCCTCGTCTCTGTCAGTCAGCTTTCCCCTTGAGCATTTCCCTGGGGCCGGGTTAAAAGCTTCGGGTTGGCTGGGCACGTCTCTCTAGCAAGCCACTCCCATAAAGAATTGTTTTTTCTCTGAGCTTTTTGCTCTTGTATTCCAGATTCTAAACATGGCTGGGCCGTCTTCCTTTTAATCAACTTCTTCAAGCTGAACCTAGTGGATGGCTTTGCGAGGGCCATTTTTCAAGGACCAAACATACTGCTACAAAATCAATAGATGCTATATTCAAAGTTAAGTATCATTTCTGGTAAATTGAAATTAGCTTAGAATTTCACTGAGGGGTTTTGTTTGCTGTTGTCATTATTTTTCCTCCCTAAGGAGACCGTATGTTGATCTTATACCAGTCCAGCCATGCCTTCTCTTTCTGGCCTCCTGAGATACTTGCAGGACTTTCTGTGGTGACTACAGGCCCATGATCCGGAAATAGAAACAAAGCAAAACTCACTGGCCCATGTAAGAGTTTGGTCACACCATACAGTTGCCAACCAATAGGAATGAGCCAAACCAATGGAAATTGCAAACGCTTGTAGAGAAGACTAGATGATTGGTCCAAATCATGTCACTGTTATAAAGAAAACTCTAACTCAGATTTATCAATCCACCGTGGTCCAGGTCTCTGTACTAACACTATTTAGAGGCAAAGAGGATAGAAAACAAAACAGCACAAGCTTATAAAATAAGGAACTCATCGTGATTGCTTCAAGGGCCAACTCTATGCTGTTATTTAGCTGTGGCTCTAAATTTGTGTTTCAAGAGTTACCCCTCTCAGCTGATGACTTAGGGCATCTGGCACATCTACACTTAAAAATGCACAAATGAATCCCCATCTATGACTGACTAATCATCATTCTCTTTCACTTCAGGAAATGTAAACATGAGCTAATTAAGTGAATCTTTCAGAGGGGGAATTATTTGATAATGTTAACCTACATTTGACCCACTGTAGATGGCCTGTCAGACTCCCAGCAAAATCAATGTGTTCTCTGAGGTTTTGTATTATGTTGTTGTGACCAGCTGGAATTACAAGCTGCAGATCTCACGGCTCGTTTTACTTTCCTATTTATGAGATGCAAAGATATTGCCACCATCCAATTACATTGGGTCACAAGCTTTACACCTGCTTTGATATAATTACATTTTTGTTCATTCAAACACTTACACCCCACGTGTGTTTGCAAATCATCCTCACTCTAGTGGCAATTTCCCAACATGGCTGTGGGAGAGAATGGCCTTTGAAATGGTGCTTTCTCTGTAGTGCTTAAGAAAGGGAGGCAGGACGTGGAGAAGACCCTCAAAAGATGAGGGCCAGGCTTGACGTACGGTTTCATTAATACCGGATGGCAGAAAAGGAGCCAAGTCCCAGATAATGAGGAAGGAGTTGCAATTTTTTTTAAAGCTATCTGGTGACAGGGAAAACAAAAATGACATTCAGCTGATGAATGAGCGGAGTTTGACCTAGCCTTTTGACCCTTGACAATCAATCTTACCTGCTACTTCATAAAGAATTATAGCTCTGCCACTCACATTTGACTCTGGATTTTTACTATTCCCTTTACCTTTTTTTTTTTTTTTGAATATATGGTCCAAGAAGATAAATGTTTATGTTGTATACAGCAGAGAGGAGGAAATACGGGATCCTCGGAAGAGGGAAAAAAAACTGAGAAAGAGAGAAGAGAGTAACAAGACCAACAACCATAAAATGGTTTATACATGCAATTCAGAATTGTCAGGGATATTTTTTATGGGGCTGACCAAAATAGCAACTGGAAATAACTGCTGACCCCATACACCTGGTCTAGAGGAGACACCCAGAAGAGTCGGGTGAGCTCCGAGCCCGCCTGCCAGCCCAGCCCGCCTCTGCTCCCCACCTCCACCGGCCCCAAAAGGCATCAAATGAATTCTGATGAATCCATCCCCTGTGTGCGGGCTCTGATTACGGTGTGTGCTGGGAAGGATTTCGGTGCCAACCATTACAGGAAAGAAAGGGCGCTGGGGCCAGGCCACTGAGCTGTTTTCATTGTGGATCAAAGGCACCCGAGCAAGCACTAAATACAACGTGCTCCGTCCCCCGCTTGGGTCCGCGGAGGGAGCGTGAATCAGCAGGGGTACAAAGTATCTCGCTGGGGTGGGAGAGGAGACACCTTACGAATGAGCCGCAAGGTCCTCTGGGGCATTCGAGGTGCTTTGTTTTTATATATAATTTGACGCAGTGTGTCTCGATCCGCTCAAACCCAGGCTCGTCAGCAAAAGCAACTTTATGGAGCTCGCCCGGTGCATAAGCTGGCCACGGGGACTTCTCCTTGCCTTTATAGAGTCGAGATTTCCTTTTCATGGCCGTCCTGGAGACTCGACGCAGACTTAGGCTCTTAGAAGTGGAATGCAATTTTTGACCATTTAATCCATCCTGGATCACTGGGAACTCAAAGCCGTTTTCCTCATCTGGCCTGAGATAAGAGAACCAGGTTGGACACTGGGGAGATGGATGGTGTCTTCCAGTAGCTCTCAGAAACAAAAACAAAATACCAGAGGGGGGCCGGGGTTGCACGAATGGGCTCTTTCAGGGGCACCCTGCTGAGCCTGACTTATGTGCTCTGGCTGCCTCTGTCTTCCCGCATAGAGACAGCTCCCAGGCAAATAAAAAGAAGCCTAGTGACTGTGTGAAAGCCACCAATCTGTCGCCGACACCTTTCCGGGTAAACGGGTTGGCACTCTGTGTCCAGCCCCTTCCCAGACCTGGTCGTGTGCCGGCCCCTCCCTGGCCGTGACTGGGCCAGGCACATCTGTGCGGCCTGCTCTGCCGCCAGTCATCTGGTCTCCCACCCACCAGCCTCCCTCTCCCTGGCATGGAGTTCATTACCTCCAGAATCACAAGGCTGACAAGCTGTTTATGAGGTGTTCTTGGGCTGTGTGTTCATAAAGAATCTCCCCTCAAAATAGGGTGAGCTCGTTAATGGAGGAAGTGAGGTCAGTGCTCTGACAGTGCTAACAAGATGACAGAATTTATGAACCACTGTGGTAGAAAGATGGCGTTATCGGCAGTCTATTCATATAATAAGGCCACTGGGGGCCGGTCGTTCCTCCCCTTGAATTTGCTTTTCTTCCTTCATTCCTTTTTGTTGACCAGCCCTCTCTTGGCCTCCCTTTCTGATCCACATAGAACATGATTACTCTGGACTCCGGCGTAGCTGAGGTAAATGGCACTCTTCCTCCTGAGGCCTGGTGGGCCCGCTCTCTGGGCTATGTGGGATCCGTGGGAGAGTCGTGTGGGCCAAGCCCCTGGCCAGGTTTTGTGTAAAATCTAAACATGGTGTCAAATTGGCAGTATCTCAAGACTAAGGTAACATGTCCAGCTTGACATAAGAAACTTGTGGCAGTTTGTTTTTAAAGTCGGATGTCCTTTTAATTCCAATGAATGGAGACATCTCTTTTTTTCATAACTCTGGAAAGTAGAGGTAAATTGTCTTGTTCCTGGAGCAAAATCGCCATGACCTGAGTAATCAGGGAAGACTCCATACAGACCTACGATTTGGACGAAATAAGAACAGAGCAAGAGCTTTGAAAAGCGAAAGGGGAGAAGGAAAAATGAGAAGATAAGTGAAACCATCCTCTGGTGTGAAAATGAGGAGACAGTTTGCTAATAGAATTATTCGTTGGGAAAACTAGTCACAGGCAAGTTTGACTAGTAACAGGGAATAAACTATTGCCTGTTTTTACATTTTGAGAATTCATTCTAATGAGATCATTTCACCATTGGGAGAATCAAATGCCTGTTCAGAAACCCGCTACCATCACGGAGGCCTCTGTCTCAGTTTTTACTTTGACTCAATATGACTCGTCAACCAGAAGTATCAAAAGTAGGCGTCCCCAGCCAAATTATTAACAAGATGCATTGTGCATGATTTTTTTCTACTAACAGTACTTCACCATTCATTGGGGACAAAGAAAAAGAGTTAGATAAGAAAAATAAATAAAAGCACACTACTCTTGGGGCACCTGGGTGGCTCAGTCATTAAGCGTCTGCCTTTGGCTCAGGGCGTGATCCCGGCGTTCTGGGATCGAGCCCCACATCAGGCTCCTCCTCTGGGAGCCTGCTTCTTCCTCTCCCACTCCCCCTGCTTGTGTTCCCTCTCTCGCTGGCTCTCTCTCTCTCCATCAAACAAATAAATATTTTAAAAAAACAAAAACAAAAACACACTACTCTTTTCTCTGCTTACCTGGACACAAAGACCTATGAAGTAGCAAATGGTCCAAGTCTGTCTGACTCCTGGACAAAGTTTATGTCAACTTGATTCAAAGAAAAAAAGAAAACAAACAAACAACAAACGTGGATCTTACTCTTGAATCTTACGGATGAAAAACATTGGTTGTTTGACTAGTTGCTGTCCCATTGGGGTCCACCAGACGCATCCTGATACATTCCAGAGCTCAAGAAAGAGAATGGCTGATCTTGGTGAGGCCAGATCACCAAGACTGCAGGACATAGAGTCCGCTGCACATGATGACTGTTACTTATGCAGCCTGATCAGCATGTGACAGCTGTGTCATTTGACCTCCTCCGCCCTCGGGGCTGCCTTGTTTTTGGGACACTTACAGGTTGAGCCCAGGACACCAGTCTGTTCCAGAGTCAGATCTGGGACTTGGCATCAGTGAATGCTCTGCAGTGGGATCAGGGATGGGTCCAGGAGAAAAGAGCCCTGATGTCTGGCCTCCCACCGCATGGATTCAGAGAAAGAGTTGTTAACGTGTTCTCATCTGTAAGTCATGCTGCTAATTACCCTAGACCCAAAGACACCATTTACGGGTTTGAATTCTTGCCGTCCTAAGCAACATTATCTTAAGTGTTTTCATTTTATTCCCCAAAATATTTAGTCCAAATTGTCTTTTGCATAGTGCAGCATATAGCCGCTGGATTCCTGAATTGTAAACCTGGAGTCCCGTGCATTTACTTCTATAAGCAACACACCAAAATCTGCTTCACGCCTTCTTGGGGTTGATGGGGAGTTGTGAGGTGACAATAGGAAATTGGATACGGGGAAGAAAAGGGGGAGCCCTGGGCGTGGTTGTCTTGATCAGTATCAGGAAGGCCATATTACTGAAAATGATCTCCATGATCTTTATGCCAAATGGTCTAAAATTCATCCCTTAGAAATTTCTTCCTATATTTTATTGTACACGTTATTTCATTTTTTTGCCTTTCTTTTTTAAAATTTTTTTTATTATATTATGTTAGTCACCATACAGTACATCCCTGGTTTTTGATGCAAAGTTCGATGATTCATNCACGTTATTTCATTTTTTTGCCTTTCTTTTTTAAAATATTTTTTTATTATATTATGTTAGTCACCATACAGTACATCCCTGGTTTTTGATGCAAAGTTCGATGATTCATTAGTTGCGTATAACACCCAGTGCACCATGCAATACGTGCCCTCCTTACTACCCATCACCAGACTATCCCATTCCCCCACCCCCCTCCCCTCTGAAGCCCTCAGTTTGTTTCTCAGAGTCCATAGTCTCTCGTGCTTCACTCCCCCCTCTGATTACTCCCCCCTTTCTTTATCCCTTGAACCTAAAGATACATCCAGACCAAAAGTAAAGGGATGGAATACCATCTTTCATGCCAATGGTCCTCAAAAGAAAGCTGGGGTAGCAATTCTCATATCAGACAGATTGGATTTTAAACTAAAGACTATAGTTAGAGATACAGAAGGGCACTCTATTATTCTTAAAGGATGTATCCAGCAAGGGGATATGACAATTATAAATATATATGCCCCCAACAGAGGAGCAACAAGATACACAAGCCAACTCTTAATCAGAATAAAGAGACATATAGATAGAAATATGTTAATAGTAGGGGACCTCAACACTCCACTATCAGAAATAGACAGAGCACCTATGCGGAAAATCAGCAGAGAAACAAGAGCTTTGAATGCCATACTCGACGAGTTGGACCTCATAGATATATATAGAACACTACACCCCAGAACCAAAGAATACTCATTCTATTCTAATGCCCATGGAACATTCTCAAGAATAGATACGTTATTTCAAAACACAAGCAATGTGGGACAAGTAACTTAGTTTCATCCATATGAGTGACTATATACTGGACAGCAGACCAGACCTGAGGATATAAAGAGGGACCCTGGTCCCTGCCTTCACAGAGCTGCATCTTGCTGTTATCAGCCCTTCACACCTTAGTGTGAATGAATTTATCACCCAAATGTCTTCTGTGAGGGCTTGACGAGAACAAAGTCACATTATAGATTTAAGGAAGTGGAAACCTAGAGATAGTAAGTTTCCAGTTTTCTATTTAGTGATTTCAGAGAGAAATCTGGTTTTCCCACAAAAACTCCTGCTGACAATTCTCTGGATTTTTATCTTTTGTGTAAACACGAGAAAACAGAAGAGTTATTTAATGCTTATTAATTTAAAAACTCTAAAGTTAATAATTTCCCCTCTATTTTCCCTACCAAAGAAATTTTAAATCTTAATTTTTATCTCCTGTGCTAAGCTTCCTAGAGGGCAAGATACTATGTCTTAGTTGTAAATGCACTTAAATAAGCCACTGTCTTCTCTCCTCTCCCCTCCACAAATCCCATCTGTTCTCCACATTACAACCAAGTGATCTTTTCAAAAGGCAAACCTTAGCACATTGCACCCCTGTAGGCCAGGGAATCAAATCCCAAATCCCTAAACATGGCCCCAAAGCCCCCATCTCTAGTTCCACTTCCAATTATGCCCACTCCCTCCTGCTCAGAGTTTTTGTAGGTGCTGTTCCCTCTGCCTGGAAGCTGACTCTCCTGCCTGCATCACTCCCAGAGGAAGAAAAAGTGTCCTCTTGGCATCTTTATGTGTGATTATGGGGTTAATGTGTGTTTTCCCCTCTTAAAAGTCAGAGCCTCATAGCTCTGTGACAACAGGCTCTATGCCTGATTTTGTTCACTATCATTTCCCCAGTGCCTAGCCCATATCTGTCAATAAATGAATGAATGAATGAATGAATGAATGAATGAATGAATGAATGAATGTTTAGCTCTTCTATTAAGGCCCAGTGAATTGATCTTATTGAATGACGCAAGAGTTTTTAACACTAATATGCTCTGAAACCCTAAGGTATCCCAACAGTATGTAAAACCTTGAGAGTTTTTGATTCTAAAGTAATTTTGAAGGCCTAGGTCTATTTATGCCTCCAAAAGAAATGAGCAAAATTAAAGAAAACATAAGAAGAGCCAATGATGAGAGTAAAATCTCTAATTAAAATGCTGTTGAAGTTGTATTCTTTAACGTTTGTGCTTAATATTTTTTAAAGATTTTATTTATTTATTTGAAAGAGAGTGAGAGAGAGAGAACAGGACAAGGGGGAGGGTCGGAGGGAGAAGCAGACTCCCCCCCGAAGTGGGGAGCCCGATGAAGTGCTTGATCCTGGGACCCCGGGATCATAACCTGAGCCAAAAGCAGACATTTAACTGACTGAGCCACCCAGGCACCCCTGTGCTTAATATTTTAATAGAGTTTTTTATACACACACATTATCTAGTCTACACAACATTCTTTCCTTGCACCGCATTAAGCATGGATGACTATATTTGCCCCAGGACACCCTAACCATCACCAAGTTCCTGTTGGCATTTTACCTTCCCTAAAAGACAGAAAATCACTTGAAACATATTTAACAAGTAACACCATGAGCCATGTCATCATCAGAAAAGAAAAAGTTGGTTAAGTATATAGCTTGGCCTCAGATCAGTCTCTTACCGGACTATTCCTAGAACCAGAAAGTAGGCGGACCGGAAAGTCCTTGCTTTAACATACATCATGATTGCCTGAATTCGTCTGGGAGACCCTTGAGACATCCATTTCTCCCTTTTCATTCCAGTCTTCAGTAAAGCGGGCATCCTCCCGGGTATTCCTATGAAACAGCTGCGAGGCTGGAGCGGTCCCGCTTACGCGGTGTCATTGTCAGTGTGGGCTGGGATCCAGCGCAGTCATATTAAGCTACCCCTCACCTGCCTCCCACGTCTGGCCTGTCAGATACTTGCAGTTTTATTTTTCATCACTTGCTTCTCGTATCTTCTTTTCATCCCTTTTGAATAAACAGACCATCTTCTCTGTCGACCCTTGTGGCTACTGCTGTGTATTTCATCCCTCTTGTAGAGATCTGCTTGGGTCCACTTAGAGAGGGAGCCCAAATAATTAATAAACCCCATTGCCCGAATTGTGCCTCCAGCGCTGGCACGTCTGAAAGGCACTGAAAATAAACAAAACTGAACCAGCTAGAAGTGTGTCGACTTCGCAGCAGGCCATAAAACGACCTTCCCTGCCCCGCAGGAAGCTGCTACTGGTAATGAGGGATGGGAATGGTTTTAGATCTGCTCTGGGCTTCATTCATAATTGAATGTTAAAATTCAGAAATTGCTGGAATTAGATACACTGGGTTTAAGGAGCCTTGGCATACAACCTAAACAATGCTGGGAGTCTCTCCACCTCACTGGCCTTTGCTCTCGGGGATTGGTTTCCCCACGTGGGTCCTCATTCAACTCCAAAGGGCCTTTGCTGATGTCAGGGTCCTTCAGTCAGGAAAGGCTCTGGAGAATTCTCCAGTGAGGGAAGCAGTGGTGAGCTACAGCTTGATTGACAGAGCACCAGGCACTTGCCCCAGGCGGGCGGCTTCCTTCAGGCCATGCTGTTTGCTGACAGATAGCTACCGTTCCCTCTTTCCCCTGCCAGCAGGCAAAGATTCCACATCCTCCCTTTCCAGTCGGCCCAAAGAGGCCTCCCTGACTTCTGACTGAGGAACTAAAGTGGTTGTTTCCCTCCCCAAGGCGAGCCTAACCAGGAAGACCCGTGACTTGGGACATTTCCCAAAACAAATGGCCTTCAGTCAGTCATGAAATTCTGAAGACCAAGTGCAGAAAAGTTATGTCCTTCCCAAACAGGTAGTAAGGAAAAAGATGAAGAAATTTGACTTTGTACAAGTTTCAAACTTCTACACGACTCCATTAAGCATTGTCATAAATAAACAGAAATATAGTGGTCACAATTCAGTCAGGTGTGGGATGGAGGTGTCTCAAGTAATAGAGGACATGCCAAGATTCCCTGAAGACCAGGGACTGGAAAGCTGGTAGAGGAGTGACAGGGACCTTAGGAACCCACCTCAAGTGCTGGGGGCCAGCCACACAGGGAATGGAAAGTGCTGGGGGAGGGGGGGACTTGTGACTCTCAGGCCCATCCCCCCATGGCCAGTGACAAATGTTGGCACCAAAGGACAGCCACCACCTTCAACCCTCACTGAAGTTGTGTATCAGTCAGCTCAGCCTGTGTAACAAAGTACCACAGACCTGGGGGCTGAAACAACAAAAATTTATTTTCTCACAGTTCTGGAGGCTGAAGGTCCAAGATCAAGGTGTCAACACAGTTGTTTCCTTCTGAAAGAGTGAGGGAAGGATCTGTTCCAATCGCTCTCCTTGGGCTGTAGATGGCCATCTTCTCCCTGTGTCTTCACCTCATCCTCTCTCTGTGTCTGTATCCAAATTTCCTCTTCTTATAAGGACACCAGGCCTATTGGATTAGGGCCCACCCTAATGACTTCATTTTAACTTAATGTTCTGATCTGGCAAATACACTCCTATCGGAGGGATTGAGGATGGGGGCTACAACACACAAATTTCAGGGGAGACACAATGCACCGCATAAAATCTCTTAACTGCAAACTTCACCACTCAGTCTTTTGAAAAGTTGTTTTCCTTGGAATGCTGTTTTTAATTTTATAGAGAAAATTGTACCTCATTTGTATTTTGATGAAATGCTGTAGAGTAATTTTGTCTTTTTTATTCTCAGGATTATTACATTTCAGTCCTCTGTGATGGAAAAAGGCTATCTAGAAGTTCAAATGTGTTTTCCAGTGTCACTTAATAGAGTTTCAACTACACTTCTTGGCCATCCTGTGAAATTAGAATTGACACATTTCTAGAATTTTCCTTTTCATTTATTTTAGGGCCTTCCAGCAGCATCAAGAAAAGATGGCATTCTTCTCAGTACTCCTTGTAAATCATGGTGACCAGAACTGAACACTATATCCCCCAGTAGGACCTGCCAGCCTTGGGTGCAGGGAGATTTTACAGCCCGTGTTCCAGGCTCTGTTGTTCTATCAATCACATCAGCTTTGGGCAACCATATCAATCTGTAGAATGTTGCTGCTCATTGTCATCCAGAACCTGTAAGGCTTTTTCATGTGTGCCTCTGTCACCCCTGGGCCCCCATTCTAGTACCTTCTGCAGAGACATGTGTGTATGTGTGCATGTACGCCTCTGTGCATAAGCATGAGTGCACGCGTGTGCCTGTGTGCGTGCCAGCGTCAGTGTGTGTATTTTAAAACACCCCACGGATAGTTGGCTTTATCATCATCATAGGTTGTTTTGCCACCTTTGTTTCACCATCCAATCTCTCGTGAACTTCTTGGACCCTCATTCTGTAGGTCATCGCCCAGGCAGTCACGCCCTCCATGCCTGTACTCGGGTCAGTAATGAACATGTTAAATAAGAAAGGGCCAAGGGCAGATCTTTGAGAGGCAGTGCAGCAGAGAGCTCTGTCTGGCTTGACACTGCCCAATAAAGAGCCCCTGGGTCTGCTTGCTCAGCCAGTTGAACCTGATGAAGCCACCGGTAACCTACACTTTCCCAACATATTCACACAGACATTTGACAGGCTATTTGACTAGTCTATCTAAACCCAAATAATAATAGTAATTTCTTTACAGCTTCCCCCAAATCTACAAAATCCACAGCAAGTTTTGCAGTGGGGGAGGGGAAGTGAAAAATTATTCCTTTTAATCTGTCCATCGTTAATGTATGCCGGTTCTCAGTTGTCAACGCTGACCCTTGGATGCAGTTGCAGATCACTTATTTAATACATAAACAGCAAATTTTGTAGGAGAGCAAAGTCAATTCCTCCAGGCTATTGTTGTCAAAGACCACCTTCTTCCCTCTTTTGAAAATTTTTATATTTTCTCAATTTCACACCCATTCTGCTAGGCAAATTCCAAAATTATAACTCAAGTCCTGTTCAAATCAGCTATAAACTAGTATGACTTAAGAATTCCCCAAAAAGGGGATAAAGGACTTCAGGAGAAATCTGCCCCACCCCAGGAATAAAGATCAAAACAGACAGACCCCGTACCAAAATGCAGGCTTTGAGCAGTGATATTTATTTCTCTCACATGCCATGTTCTGGAGAATTTTTTGCCAAAGCCAAAATGTTTGAGTAAAGCAGTCATTTGACAAGAGAGAGGAGAGGAGAAACTCTAAGTACTTCAGGGTTGTACCACTGGATCTAGGACTTTATCCACACCTTATCGTGGCACTCTTTCTTTCCTTCATGTTGGATTTGGACAGATGAAACTCTAATTCCTCGAGGGTGGGGGTCATATCTGATCTTTCCTTTGGAGCCTCCACCATGCCTAGCAAAGCACGAGACTTACAGATTTTCAATATAGACTAGGATGCCTGGACTTGAAAGGAAAAATCCGTGCGACCAAGAAACTGGAGGAAAATCAAAATTACGTTTTTCATAAGTGAGATGGGCACCTGTATCTTTTCTTTCTTTGCAGCTTGGGCATCAGCGGGGGGTCACAGGCAGAGCAGAACCTGTGCTTGTAGAACGGAACACGAGTGCAGACATTCACGTGTGTTGAGTGATGAGTGGCTGTCAGAGATCTAAATCTGAGGTCTAATCTAGTCCAGTGGTCCTCAGACTCAACGTGCGTCAGAGTCCCCTGGACGTGTGAGGACACAGATTGCCGGGCCCCGCCCAGAGTTTTCAATACTTTGGCCTGCGATGGAGCCCAAGATTCTGCATTTCCTACAAGTCCGTAGGTGATGCTGATGCTGTCAGATGGGGGAACACTGCTCTTGCTGATGTGCTGTTATAACCCAGACGCCGCCTTTACGACTATCACTGCTTTATGTCTCAGTTCCTCTGCTTGGTATTTTCTGTGGACGTGTGGACACACTTCATGTTCTCTGATTATAATTGTTTTTATCCTTTGTCTTTTCACAATATTCTTATCCCTGCGGCTTTTGGAAGGTGCAAATGAGTTGATTTTGTGGACCGAATTGGTTGGGAGGCTGGGGCTCTAGATGTCAGACTGAATTCCCTTCCTTCAGCAAATGTGGGAGCCAAACGTTGCTATCAGCTATGTACGATGTGGTGATGTGCATGGCACACCCAGCCACGGCCCAGCCCGTCAAGCTGCAGCCTTAGGAATACCCATGTGGATGGGGTGCCTGGGTGGCTCAGTCGGTTAAGCATCTGCCTTCAGTTCAGGTCATGGTCCCGGGGTCCTGGGATTGAGCCCCACGTGAGGCTCCGTGCTCAGAGGGGAGCCTGTTTCTCTCTCTTCCCCCAACCCTGCTCATGCTGTCTTTCTCTCTCAAATAAAGAAATGAAATATTAAAAAAAAAAAGGAATACCCATGTGGTCTCTCTATTCACAGAATAGTAAAGGAGGGGGGAAGAGAAGACTGTCCATAGAGCCTAAGAAATAGTCTCATTGATTCCTCTCAGAGGAGAAAAGTAGTTAGGAACTCTAATTTATGAAAGACCGCCAAATCAGAACTTTATGATCTCCTACACTCAGCACTTCTCACCTCCCACTTCAATACACTTCATCCCAAATATGGTATCAGACGAGGTCACCAAGCCACAGTCTTGATAATGTCACCCTCTTGCACCAACAGCTTTCAGAGATCCCAATCTCATCTCAAATGGGATTAGGCATTTCTAAAACTAAAAGTGAAGAAAAAGCTCCATTAAGGGAAATCTTCAAAAATTTAATATATAAAAATATAAAAGATTTATATTAAGAAAACAAAACTGAAAAAAATAAATAACAGAGAAAAAAAGTTGAGATATATATGATGGAAGTGCATTTATTTTTTTTAATTTTATTTTTTTAAACAAGATGGAATTCTTTTTTTATTTTAAAGATTTTGTTTATTTATTTGGCAGAGAGAGAGACAGCCAGTGAGAGAGGGAACACAAGCAGGGGAAGTGGGAGAGGAAGAAGCAGGCTCCCAGAGGAGCAGGGAGCCCAATGCAGGGCTCGATCCCAGGACTCTGGGATCACACCCTGAGCCAAAGGCAGACGCCTGACGACTGAGCCACCCAGGTGCCCCTGGAAGTACCTTTAATATATAAAGATTTTACAAATCAATAATGAGAGGATGACTGCATTACAGAGAAAAAAATGGGTAAGGACACAAAAGAAAAATGCACAAACTACAAAAAGTCTTTTTTAATTAAAAATTTTTACTTTTTTATGGAAGTATAGTTGACACACATTAGTTTCAGGTGTACAACATACTAAGTAAGTAGTATATATACACAATGGAATATTACTCAGCCATAAAAAAGAATGAAATCTGGCTCTTCAACAACACCGTGGATGGACCTAGAGGGTATTATGCTAAGTGAAGCAAGTCAGAGAAAGACAAATACCATATGATTTCACTTATATGTGGAATCTATAAAACAATACAAATGAATAAACAGAAATAGTCTTCAGAGAACTTTTTAGAATTCAAATCAGTATTTCTTGAGCCAACATCTGGTAGGTCTCTTGGATTGCGGAACAATCCAATCACCTCACAAGTCTCTGTGTTAAAAGTATGCATATCAGAGGATCTCTCCAAAATTCTGATCCCAAATCAGAGTCAAGAGATTTAGCGAAACAAAGCCAAATAAAAAAAAAAAAAAGGAGCAAAGAAATCAAGGCATAATTGTAATCTCAATCCTGAGTGAAACAACCTGTAAATAGGGTCCCCTGGCACCAGATATGAAAAACCATCTCCTCAGATTTAGACGGAAGTCCCCATCCAAAGATGAACATAGAAATGATGTTCCCTGCAGGCTGAAAACAGACAGAAATGTACACTTTTCTATTTGGAAAAGAAGTCCCTTGGTGTGCGGTAGTCTGCAGAATATTCTCCATTCCTGGACAGTTCCACTAGAATTCAGTCAGACACTTAGATTGGGTCGTGACTCCCAGATGTGAGCCTAGGGCTAAAATTCCTGAGATAGGGATTACTATGGATGCCAGAACTCATTCCAGAAAGTGGAATTATACAGACCATCATTTATTTCAAAGTGTTTCAGTTCAGTAAGATATGTTAAAAAAAAAAAAAAAGGTAAGATTTATACCTTCAGGCCCCTCCTTGCCCAAGTTCACAGCCTAAATTTTTTTTAAAGAAGGCTTTTCTTCAACCATGTATAATATACCAATTCACAAGTTAACATGTTTGACTCCAAAAATCAATAGAAGTCTTACAGGCCAAAATAATAATTACCATTGTTAGATGTTTCATTCTAAGATTAACTCTGTAGAGACATAATTTCCTCTGTAACTTAATTAAAAAGGTGTTCTTCCCCCATTTTACTCTTGATGAAGCTAATGCTTAATGAGATCAAGTAACTTGCCCAAGGCCATACCATTAGTAATAATAATGTCACTAATTTTGTACTTCTTACTCTATAATCAAAGACAGATGCTTATCTAGTTGTTCTTCAGAGTGTGTTTAACTCAAAAGTGCCTTTCTTGTAACTTTTCATGGGTAACAAAAAATCAGAATTGTACTCTTACGTTATATGGAGTTTATTAACATGGGACCAGTATGAATGGGGTTGGTCGCAAGTGGTCATGCCACAGTCAGAACATTTATACGGGTGTGCAGGAAGTGTTTGTGGCTTTTATTAGTAGTTGTAGTCCTCAACACAGGCGTGTGGAGATTTTCAGGCATCATACTTACATGTGGGGACTTCTCTAGAGGCTTCCAATGAGAATATACAAGTACAACCCAAAGGGGAAAAGCTGGCTTAGATTGGCAATACTGTACCTCTCAGAAAATGTAAGATGCTAAACAGGTCTTAGCGAATGTTCTCCAGTGTGCTAAGAACATCCTGAGGCATGATTTCTTAAATTGTCATCTGTATGATTTTCACCAAATATTTATGAAAGAAAAGAGAAATGAGCCAAATTTACTCCTAGAAAGATTCAATAGATAGTTTGCTTTGTTGGAACAAAACCAACTGTTCTGTTGGTGAATTCAACTGTTCTGAATGGTAAATTATTGAACCATTCCGGCATATGACTCGATTTCCTTTCCTTTAAGAGTAACGCTCATTATTGATTCTTTCTCTCTTTTTTTTTTCTTCTTTCATCTGTGGTTGCCTACCAGTAGGGACAGACACCATATTTGCAAATTCAGTCCATGAAATTCTATGTATGTGAACAATATTGAAAATTTCTGGGCATCTAACAAAAAGAAACCAGGTTCACAAATCAAGACAGCCCAACCCATTAGATCAACCAGAACTACTACCGGTCAATAGCCAATACATTAGCATTATTGAAAATGAAGTCACCTTTGCTTATAAAAGCAGCTTTTATTGATGAGCCTGAGACTTAGACCTTCGAATAGCTGTGGTGCCATTAAGCCCACAAAAGAATAATAGCTCCCATTTGTTGAGGACCTACTGGTATCCAGACACTTTGCCCACAGCACTGTATTTACTCTTGCTAACACACTTGCAGGTAGATACCATTAAGCTGGTGTTATGGATAAGAAACCGAGGTTCAGAGAGATTAAGTAACAGAACCAGGGTCACTGAGTACGTGTTCGAGACTTAAACCCCGGTCTCCAAAATCCAAGGTCCCCCCACGACACCACCCTGCCACTATTATATCACTACAGAGATGCCAGCTGAGACTCTTCTGTATGATTCTACTTTCCAGAATGTGTCACTACACTCTAGCATCTGGTGTAATCATTGCCTCAGGGTTTTTAGCTCCAGGCTCACTTTTGGGGGTATTACCTCATCTTAATAGTTAGCTAAACTCAGAAAAACTAGCCAGGATTTTAGAAATTTCTACGGAACACCGAAAGCCTGGGGGCTGCCATCCCAAATAGAAAGGCATGCTATTTGTGTGTATTCTCAATGTACATGGAACATCACTTGTTCGTGTCAATCCTTGGATTGGGGACTTCTGTCCAAACAGGAGTTGCTGGTTTCTATTTCCTGTGCCAGAGGGCCCTGTTTATTGGTTGCTTCTGTCAGCGTTGCGATTTAGATTGTCCCTGGATTTCTTTGCTCCTGTTTTTAATTGGCTTTGACATCACAAACTTTGAGCTCGGATTTGAGGTCAGGACTTTGGAGCCTCCATGGAAAGAGATGTCGAAGGAGTCATTCATGAATGAGATGCTCAGGGGCGTTGCATTATTCAGATGTCCAAGAGAACCACCAAATGTTGGCTTAAGAGGTATTGATTTGGGGGCGCCTGGGTGGCACAGCAGTTAAGCGTCTGCCTTCGGCTCAGGGCGTGATCCTGGCATTATGGGATCGAGCCCCACATCAGGCTTCTCTGCTGTGAGCCTGCTTCTTCCTCTCCCACTCCCCCTGCTGTGTTCCCTCTCTCGCTGGCTGTCTCTATCTCTGTCGAATAAATAAATAAAATCTTTAAAAAAAAAAAAAGAGGTGTTGATTTGAATTCTAAAAAGCTCTCAAGAGACTGTTTTTGCAGTTACTATTACACAGTTTAAATAATTGACAGCCAACTACCGCTTTAAAAAGCAGACGTCTTTTCGCTAGGTCAGTATTGAACATATCAGAATATTTTTTATTCAGAGGCAGGTCTAGGGTTGTAGAGCCTGAAACTTATATAATTTGGGGGAAGCCTTCCTTAAGAAAAAGAATATGTAATTAAGAATACAAAATTATGTATTAGAGTTCACAGTTTTTTAGAATGGGGAAAGAAATCAGAAGTGTAAAAGTTGGAAAAGGCCACACATATCACAAAACCCACAAGTATAATCTATCATACTCTATATTATCACCTACATTTTTTGGTTACTATCTTTTTGTTTTTTTATTTATTTTTTTTTACTATCTTTTGATCACCTCTCCAAATGACAGAAATTTTGTAATATCAGTTTCTGCAGTGATTATTAAAAGATAATTCAGGGTTTCCTCGGCCCTGAGTACTCTTTTTTAAAAAATGCTTGATCCTTCAGAAAAGTTTCTTAGAGCTTCTTTTGTTATTGGTAATGTGATGTTTTAGGAGTGTTGTCAAATTTGAGAACAATCTCTGTGGAGTCCCTTTCACTACGACACTTAGAAGAATTTTTCGCAGACTAACTTCTGGATTTTCACATTGCAATAGTCGCCTCCAGTGTCCACAGACCTCCAGTGCCAGGCGCCATTGAACAAGTTCCTCTGTGTGCATATCACGAGGCAGGTGGTAGGAATATCTCTTGAAGCACTTCCTACTCCAAGACGTCTAGCAGTAGCTTAACTATTCATAGAAAGGAACTTTCTCACCCACCAGCAGACCATATAAAGACACCCCATAGAGCCAATACTAAGTAGAGTCCCAACTCATCTTCCTGACAAATGCCCACAACCACTCCAAGTACCACCTGATGGGGGGAAATGGTGGGCGGTGGGACAGGAATCTGGTGGAAAGACTCAGCAGATATCGCCAATTGTAAAGTATCTCAGTAAAGTACCTCGTCAGGTGGACATTCCCCAGGGGCTTTGAAGGTGCCAGTGAGGGGCCTAGGGCTTAAGCTTCATTGTTTTCATGGGAAAAGTGAGTTTGCCAAGGTGTCCCTACAAGCTTCCCATTCAGAGCCCACCCCAAGTGGAGTCTGGATTGTAAACATGAGTGAGAAGGTAGCCCATGTTTCTATGTAAAAATAACCTGATGGTTCCAAATGGAATATCAGAACACTTTCCTCAAAAACAGTAAGACTTGGAATCCTTTGCTCACCCCACCAGGCAGAAACAGACCATCATCTGGCCTCAAACTACTATGGGGGCTCCCTAGAACAGCCGAGGTGGGGGGCACTTCCGGCTCTACCAAGCCAGGGTAAGGACTGAGAGGGGAGCACCACAGGCCCAGGTACCCCACCGCATCCCAGAAAACACAGTCTGGCTGCCCATCACCTACTCATTTCCTTCCCCTGTGGGCCCCAGGAGCCAACCCCCACCCCCAACCCTGTTTTCCTACTGCCTCTCATTATGACATCCCAGGGTCCTGATGGCTGTTTTGGAAGCTGACCCACAGCTTCTGCCCTTGTGTCCTATGGCTAAAACACCCCCCCGCCCTCCCCCACTACCTTTATGAGGTTTTCCTAATAGAACATTCCTGCAGGCAAATAGCCACTAAAAGGCCCCTTCTCCCATCTTCCTGTTTGTTTTTCACTATGTAGATAAAAACGAGGCGTGAGGCGTGCCTGGTGGTAGATAACGAAGAGGAGGGCCGGGAATAGAGACAGAACTGAAAAGACTGCACTGCATTTCAGGAATGTCCGGACCTGGAGCAGATTTAAGGAATTTTCTCCCAGGAACAACCCAGGGCCCTCCATGAGTGAGACCATGGTACAAAGGACCCTGCCTCCCCGTGTCCACGCTGGGGAGGGCTGAGGTGGAGTGGGCGACCTTTGCCGTCTGTCCTCTCCCTTCCCTCCCCCAGCCCTCTATCCCTGCATAGCAGGGGACAGCAGGAGAGGGTGAGAAAGTTCTGGGGAGAAACAACAGAATGAGATGGTGTAGGGAACCCCAACACGGCCATGGCCACTGACTGGGACAGCCCATCCCCACGGCTATCCGTGAAGAGAACACAGCTAAAAAAGGACGTTACTTAGCTATAGATATTCCACACTTTTTAAAAAAATTTTCCTCCGCTTGGCAAACTGAAGGACGTTGAAAGAAAACTGAAGGGCTAGTATAATGTCAAGGTTAACATTTTAATTGCATAAAACACCAAGAAAGCCTACGCTTGTCATTTTTACAAGGTTACCTTTCCTGTACAATGGAGGCTTTTATCCACCAAGTGTATGCGAGTTGGTGCCATGACACAGAATGTGACTTACATAAATGGAAGAGTTCACACTCTTTTTTTCCGTGGAGCTCCTCCAGAAGGCGCCGTCAAGTAGCTACAGTAGCTAAATTGTGGCCTTTTAAGCCTTTCCTCACAGATAAGAAATGCACATACGTGTGTCATTTTGTAGTTTTGAATGCACGGGGCCTAATTCTCCTGTAGGATGTCTGGCCCCTCCGAGCCCAGAGCCCCATCAGCTTCAAAGAGGGGTTTGCAGGTGGAATGGCAGATAAGCTGTGGAGAATAGAGCTCTTTGGGATGATGTGATCACATAACAAAAGGCTGCGGTAACCCTGCAAGAAGCCAAAGTTAAGGTTACTGTTGGAGCCTTAACTCTGAATTCCCTGAATCTAGGGCAGTCCGGAGGATACAGCCCCACCGTGAAATCCTGCACAGTGTTTTACAATGAGCGGCGGAAGAAAAAGGAAAAAAATCTTGTAAAGGATGGGAAGCCTTTCAGATCTGTGCATTGGATCTAATTTTTTTTTTTTTAATAACTCTGCAAGGTGGAAAAGTAGCTGAAGTAAGTTTCAACGTGCTAGGAAAATGACACTTAGGAAAATAACAGCCTTATGTATAAGGTACAGAAAGGATGAGTGTCCTTATTGGTTTATACACAAATGTCTATTTGCGTGTTCATCTCATAAGACTCAGGAAGACACAGGAGGCTGTCATCCATGAGCACAGACTTATTTATAAAAGACCCTCATTCCTATAACCAGACTCGAGATAGAAATCCAAATCCTCAAGTGTTGATGAAAAACACCTGTCATCACCCTAACTATCAATATGAAAACACAGTCCTCTTAAACTAGGATGTATTCTTTTTAAAATGAAGAGAACACCACCATGCGTCGGTTTATACTTTGCGATGCTGAAGGACGGTGCTCAGTTCCTCGTGCACAGGACACCAGTTTTGCTCGCCCAACCAGGAGGAAGGCAGCGCTGCTGTCGTCCGTCACCCAGAGCTGGAACCATGAGCTTGGCTGAATGAAGACAAGAACCAAAACTCAAGAGTCAAGAGCCACCTGCAGGAAATCCACCTGCCCCGGCCTCAGCCATGGGCCCCCACTATCCTCTGCCTTTTCCACCTCCCGTTCAAGAGAGGAACAAGGATTGCTGCTTAGGAAGAGAGAGTGAAGACAGGAAGCAGAGAAATGATGCCTGCAGTGGACCTGCTTGGTTTCCGGTGGAGGGGACCTCAACCGGAACGAGAGAACCATCAGAAGGATAAGCCTCCAGGGAATCAGGCTGCCTCCCTGTTTGGAGAAAGCCATTGGGGCCTGTGGTTTTTAATGAGATCTCAGGGAAAGAGAGTAGGGAGTGGATTATCACCCAGGCTCTGTGCAAGTTTCCCACTGACCTCTTTCCACTCCCCTCTCCCTGAAGCGATGAAAGGCCTCAGCCCTCAACTGAAGCTCTTTTCTGAAGAGTCAAGAGAGAGAATCCACTCCTACTAAGCAGGAGGAAAGAGTGGCCAGATGGGGCACATACTATAAATGTAAAAAGCAGCTTGGATACTTATTTTTAAAAATATATAAAATCATATCAGTCTTCCGCTCAAAACTTTCCAATGGTTAACCACGTCACTCCTAGTCGCCTTATCTTGCTTCAGATTTTTTCTATAACATTTACCACCTTTTCACACATATGAAATGTACCTGCTTGTGCTTAGTAACCTTCTGTTCCTCTCCACTAGAATGTAAGCTCCCCAAGGGCAGAGATTTTTGTCTGCTTTTATTCCTAATTTTTCTTTAGTACCTAAAATAGTAGTTGGCACTTGCTAGGTGCTCAATAAATATTGTTGAACTAATTAGTTAGTTATTCATGGATAACATTACAGCATTAAACAAGACAGAAATAATTTGATGATGAGCTATGTGGGTGTAGGTATAAAAATATAGAAGGAAGTGGCTATGGTGGTAGAAAGAGCCACATGCAAAGACAGATAGATAGAGATACATAGGGGCGCCTGGGTGGCTCAGTCGGTTAAGTGGTTGCCTTTGGCTCAGGTCATGATCCCAGGGTCCTGGGATCCAGCCCTGCATCAAGCTCCCTGCTCAGTGGGAAGCCTGCTTCTCCCTCTCCCACTGCCCCCCTATTCGTGCTCTCTCTCTCTCACTCTCTATCTCAAATAAATAAATAAAATCTTAAAAAAAAACATAGAGATACATATGGGTAGACGTAAATAAAGGAGCACAGTATACAAAAGCTAAGTGAAGAATTTATCTTGGAAGAACTGAAATTTTTTAAAACAGAAAAAAAAATTCTCTCAAAAGGAAATGAAAGAGAACATGAACTTAATGAAGCAAGACCTCAAAGAGGTGATGGTGACATTGAATTAAATTTATAAGGAATTTAAGAGCTGCCATAACACAAAATGAATCAGAATAATACCATTTAAAAATAGATGAATAGGGGCGCCTGGGTGGCACAGTGGTTAAGAGTCTGCCTTTGGCTCAAGGCTTGATCCTGGCGTTCTGGGATCGAGCCCCACATCAGGCTCCTCTGCTATGAGCCTGCTTCTTCCTCTCCCACTCCCCCTGCTTGTGTTCCCTCTCTCGCTGGCTGTCTCTGTCTCTGTCAAATAAATAAATAAAATCTTAAAAAAAAAAATAGATAAATAAACCAGAGACATCAGTGAACAGAATACAAACAGGTGGTGGTAACATTGAATGAAATTTATAAAGAAATAATAGAGGAGCTACCAAAAAACAACATGAATTATCAGAAACATCAATGAAGAGAATATACATAGCTGGAAAACAGAATAGCACTGTATCTCTATGCAGTGAAAATAAAAGAATCCTAGATTAAATCAAACAGAGGGGAAAAAAGATATGGAGAATAGACGATGATCCAACATCATATAACTGATTTTCCAAAGAAATGAAAGATGTAATAGAAAAAAATATCTGGATGCCAAGGAAGGACCGAATCACCATGAAAAATATGTTTGGGGGAAAAAATTAATGCAGAAGACTTACTATAAGGCATATTTTCGATACCACTACTGAACTTAAAGGTTAATTACTCAAACACACAGGCATCAAAAGGAACTTACCTAGAAAGGATAACTAGTAAGCTGGTCTCCAGCTTTCCTGCAGAAGTAGGGTATTTCAGAAGATGGTGGGGCCCAGTCAATAAAGCTTTGAGAGAAAAATGGCCTAAGCATTTTATCCCAAGCCAAGCAATCACCCCAGCTTTAAAATCACTACTGTGTAAGAATCCAAGGAACATGGCTCTACTGAACACCAACTCAGCAAAGAGGTGGATAAAGGACCCCCCCCCCCCGGGTCATAGTAAAAACCAATGTCCTTACAATGGTTTACGAGATCCCACACCTCCTGCTTTCCCTCATGTTTCTAACTTCGTTCACCTCTTCCTTCCTTCTTGCCCCACGTACTCCAGCCTTACTCACTTCCTGGCTGATCCCTAAACACATCGACCACACTGCGGGCCTTGCACCGTGGTCCTCTGCCTGGAGCGTTTTCACTGCATGTTGGAATGTCTTGTTCTCTCGCCTGTCTTGTGCCCCCCTTGCTATCCTATCTAAAATTTCAATACCCACAGATAACCCTCTTTTTCTCTTCTCTGCTTGATTTTTCTCCTTAGCTATTATCACCACCTAACAGAGTCTACTTCCTTTATGTATCTTGTTTCTTATCTCTCTCCCCCAACTAGAATAGAAGTTCCCTAAGGACACAAATTTCTGTCTGTTTGGTCTATCTCTTTATCCCCAGAACAGCCCTGAAGCATAGTAGGCATGCAAATGTTTATCGAATGAAGGAATAAATCCCCTGGACTGAAAGTGATCCCTTCCCATCCATCCCCTTCCAGTTTTGAAACCAGAGTGAACCCAGAAGGTGATGATTCTGAGGAGTCTGAAACTCCTGTCTTGTTAGGACAATCTAATAAATACTTAGCCTTTGTGTTAATTGAGCCTAAATGTATTAGAAGGAACATCAAAGAAGTCTTGTTTTGCTTCTTTGGGATTGTTGGAAAAATAGTTTGGACATTTGCAGAGAAGTAGATATTCAGTTTTCCAAGATCATCTTGCTATCAGGGCTGATTATAGAATTGGCCTCCCTGCCAATGAAGACTGTTAAAACAGAGGTTGGAGATTTCCTGAAAGAGACCCTAGGCAAGAAATTCCCAGTAAAGGAGTTCAGTCCAGCTCCCTTAGAGAGAGCCCCCAAGGTCTTCTCCTGCTCTGAGATTCTATGATGCACACATGGTTCCGCTGTAGGTTACGGTGTTTTGCAGGTGTTTACATTTGGGGACTGGAACTACTCTCCTGACTGTAGGTGACTGACTGCTTCACCTGGTCCTACTGGCTGCCAATTGAATCGCAGCACCTACAGTGGATAGGAGCCCTGCCTAGCTTGTTGCCTGGTGTTTCTTGAAGCGATTTACAATTCAGCAGTAATTCCAACAGGAGAAATTCATCTCCTATAATGGAGTAAACAGGTCACCCCCAATTTCTTTTGAAAATTGTAACTACATTAATATGACCTCCAGGCAATTCCTCCAAACTAGACATGGGCCCTGGCTGAAGCAAACTCCTACATTTCCCTGCAGTGAAGATAAAAGACTTATGAGAAGGTGTTAAAGCTTCTAAACAGAGTCGAGCTGGTACCGGGCATTTCAGTGAGAGGGCACATTCGAGCTGGGTGTCAGAAGGAAGAGCATGGAACGAATGTTTCCGTTTGTCTGCGTTTCAGTGTCGTTGTGCTCATTTTTCTAATAATCTTCTTGTGTGTGACTGTTGCTGTTTCTTAGTCCAGCTGACAGGATGCGGCATTCGTGGTAACGTTCATTGCAACAGTGAAAATTGTAAACTCGTATTGCTATATATAAAAAAATAATAATTTGTACTGGGAAGTTGGGAGCTAAATTAATCATGCTTTTATTTTATAGGATACATGAACTCAACTGTAGCAAAGACAGAGATGTGAAGCTCTGGGGGGAAAAAAGAAAGAAAGAAAAGGATTAATCCCAGTAGCCCTTTAGAAGTCCACCTTCTGAAGCCCCAGTGATGCCTTAAAGCGGGGACCTTTTCAAAGATCTCTCGGCCGTGGGACCATGACGGTTCATAGAGGTGGGCTGGATGAAGCTTCAGGTGATCAAAATTAAAACATGACAAAACTCCAAACTTCCGTGGTCTTGAGTACGACCCTTCACTGTGTTTCGCCGCATTTCCGTGCCTGAGATTTACGGTACTGCCTATTTTAGTATCCTGCTTTACAGCCAGAGAAAGAAAGGTTTGTGTTTCCAGTTCATGGCAGGGGGAGAGGGGGAGGATAGCTATGTACAGGTTAGGACTTTTGAGGGAAGTTCACTGTTCTGATTCTATAAACCATCTGAGAGAACCTCTTTCTTTTGTAACTGTTCCCTTAGCAATTTACTATGCTAATTTTTCCAGGGAAGCAGAACAACTCTGGAGTCACAGCAAGAAGGGTTTTCCTGGCTTGACTGGGGCCAGTTGAACACCAGGGGTTTTACTAAGAGTCATGGGAGGTTGAGTGTGGCAGGTAATAAGGACTTGAATGATCAGAAAACTTTTTGACTGTGTTAGTTAGTGTTTTCAGGTTGATAATTCTGCATTGTTAGAAAAATGAAGTCCACTAGTTTAGGGACAATTTCCATTCTCCTCTGTGTTTCTGGCAGGCAGCCCTTCTGTACCAATGGCCTCTTACCATAGCTTCTGGAACAGTGCGGCCCTGCTCTTCTGGGGGGCTATGTTTCCTTTTCCACCCTGTCTACCCTTCAAAAAATCCACCACCCCCATTTATCTCACAGACCTCCTACTTCAATCCAGGTTGGAGTTTCCGGCAGCAGGAAGAGCGGTGGGGTAGGGAGAAAGGAGGAAAGAATGAACACTTTCCATGTTCCTACTTTATAGCTGGCTCTGATCTGGCGCTTTACATGTGCTATATCATTTTTGCTTTATAATATCCGTGTGGGGTCACTAATTTTCCCAAGACCTAAGATTCAGTAAATCATTGGCCCAAAATTAATTACCCCATCCTTTTGATATACTTGTCCTATGGGGAAATCCTACCAGTTCAGGTAGGAGATGTTGGTTGAGAGAAGACTAACATCCTCCTTGAATTCAAGTTCTATTTAACAGTAATATTGGTAACAATGAGAGTAACAGCAATGAGAGTAGCAATAGCAATATTAGTAACAATACTAGTAACAGTAGTAATGAGGGTAGTAGAAATCTCAGAAGGATTATGCCGTCTCCTCCTATCTGTTGACAGGATTCAGTATTCAACTTGCCATCTTTTCAGTGCTCCTATTTTAAATGCTTACATGGTACCATTCAGCTCCCCGAGTCAATGGATTGGAATTTTTATGTCGTTGCCAAGGACCCTCTGGACACTAAAAAGGACATCGTTTTTGATTTCCATTTATAACGAGCACACTGACAAAGCGATCGTGATCTTGCACAGAGCTGCATTTGACATTCATCCCGCCAGATCCAGAGATTCAAATGAAAAGGTTTGACGGAGAAGTGTTTGGATCTCCAGTAATGAGGCTGAGAAAGACCTAAGAACAGAGTTTGCCCTGAGGCCCCTTTGAGCTCCTGGCCAGAGCCCAGCAGTTGTGTCAGAAGGGTGCCGACAAATCGGGACGGGGAGGGGGGGGTAGGCGGGGGGAAGGGCAGGTGTCCCCAGCAGTTCCTACATCTGAGTTCTTTGTGACTCGGGGGCACCTCAGCTGGTCTAGCACGCACGGTGCTCTGGGTACAGTATCATCTGAAAGACTCGCTTTCTGGACCATCTTCCCAAGTTTGCATCTGCATACTTCTGAAGTAGAAGTTTCTAAGACAAGGCAGCAGTTTCCTCTCTCCTCTGGCCCCACTTTGCTATGGCTGCAGGAAGATGAAATGTCATTGCAATTATGAATTCCCGGAAAGAAATTTATTGCGTTAACTGCCTAATAATAAAAAAAAAAAAAAGGAAAAAAAACTTTACTAATGTGGGTTTCAGTCTTTTCAAATATCTAGTCTCTGTTTAAATACCTTCACTTGAAAAGTCAGGGGCAAAACCAGAGAGGATCCCTGTAATCACAGCCCAACATGACAGAAGCTTCGCGGTGATGTGGGGTTGTCTCAGTCCGAGAGAGAGGGAAGAGTCAAGAACGCCCCTTCCTGCCACCATAAGCAAGTCACTCTATTCCAGAGCAGAGCTTTCTCTTTCTTCAAACCCTCTCCCTCTGCAGAAAGCCATCCTATGGGCTAAAAGGGCACAGGCGGCTCTGAGCTGCTTTACCTGAGTGTGCGGGAGGCGCGATATTTCCCGGAGGACCCCCTCATTCAGTCACGGGTAAAACTGACCCCCAGCTGGACCTGGAAATAGGCTGCCCACACAGCTGGCCCTCACTGATGGTTTATGAAAGCCAGCACACACCCAGAGGGAGCTGCGGTCCTTTCTGAAGTGAACACCTCCTTCTTTCACGTTCCAGATCACTTGGGAGCAGTCCCAGTGCCTGGTACACAGGAGGCCCTCAGAAATTATCTGTTGCCTGAACAAATGAAGATGTATACACAATTCAGTTTCTGTGTCAATGATATTTTTCAAGTTTAATAATTTATGGTCAAAAGCTAAACGATAATAAATTACCATGGGGATTTTTTTCACTTACTTGGGATATCTGAGATGAAATCGTTCTTTAGGAAGACACTTTTGGAGGCTTTCTAATTAGTTCACTCGTTCGATCATGTGTTTGCCGAGATATTACCCATTGGACTTGAACTGCCCCCAGAATTCTAAACCAATAAAAGACTACCCTGGGTATAAGGGGTTATTGGTTCAAAATATATCCAAGGTATACAGATATACAAGCCTACCTTTTCCTCTGTGTGCACTTGGGCCAATCATATGAGATCTCTGGGTCTCATTTTCCTTATTTCTCAAGGGACAGGTTGGGTGTGATGAGTTCCAAGGACCCTGCCAGCTCTGATTCTCATACATTTGGCAGAATCCTGGCAGAGGAATCTTCAAATTACAAGTCACTTTTGCTGCGTTTGGCCTCTTAAAGACTTTGCCCTCTGTTTCCCTCTCTCGTCAACCTAACTCTCAGACCAGCAGAAACACCTTTCTTTCTTGACACTTGCTGTGGCTTTTCTCTCTCTTCCCACACTAATCCTACTGCTGTCCCGTGATTTACAAATACCCCCAAAAGAAATACATGCTTGCATAATGGCACTAACTTGTAGGCTATGTGTATATGTTGTCAATTTGACAGAGACAGAGTGACCAGCAGTGGGAGGGGAAGAGGGAGAGGGAGAAGTGGAATCCCCACTGAGCAGGGACTCCCCCCACACAGGGCTCTAACCCAGGACCCTGGCATCATGACCTGAGCCGAAGGCAGATGCTTAACACACTGAGCTACCCAGGGGCCGCCAATCTGTTAGATTTTTGAGGGTAGGAAACATCCCTGGTAATCTGGGCCTTCACAGGCACCGAGCGCCGTGCCTAGAACCCAGTGGAGGCCAGTGATGCTCGAGGATGGACCACTTACTTCCTGTATCAGAAGCTTGGTGAAAAACAGCTAGTTGCTCAATCCACTGGAGATCTACCAAATCAAAAATCTGTGGATTCTGGAATCAGCATTTTGACAAGCACCCTAGGTGATCCCTCTGCACCCCGAAGATTGGCGGCTTTGGTAATAACACAGTCAATGATTATAATAATTCAGCGTCCAATGCTGAAAGAATGTTTCCAAAGGAAGGGAAACTTTCCCTTTCTCCCCAACAAAGGTCTTAGCCTCGCAAGGGCAACAGCAGGGAGAAAAGGAGAAAAAGCACAGAAAAACTACTGAGCACTCAAACTGGCTGTTACTGAGCGTCTGCTGCAAAGGAGCCTATCTACCCTCTCAGGAAAAAAGCAAACCAAGGCTCCGATCCTCTACCATTAGCATAACCATATGCGGAACAAGCAGGACTTGTTCGAGGTCATTTCGACCCCTGCTGTCTCTTTAAATCCATCGACTAGGGCTGGTTCTTCCCTGCCTTCTGATGACAACTCCTGGAGGTCCCACAGCTTCTCTGGCCGCTCCTGAGTAATGTAGACACCACTTCACTTCATGTATTTATTTTTTTATTTAGAGTGGGCACGCAGAGGGGAAGGGCAGAGGGAGAGAGAGAATTTGAAGCAGACTCCCCGCTGAGAAGGGAGCCCAACGAGGGACTCGATCCCAAGACCTTGCGATCATGACCTGAGCTGAAACCAAGAGTCGGATGCTTAACCGACTGAGCCACCCAGGCTCCCGAACACTACTTCACTTTAATAAGAACAACGTACAGATGCAGTAAGAGTCAAAGTTCCGGCTGTTCCTCACCCCTGACCACGTACAGGTTCTGACTCCTTCAGAGGTGAGGAGAGCAGGACACCTGACTTGACTCACACTCTGTCAGCCAGCTTCATGCTCGCTGGACTTGGAGATATTTACAGTGGACTCTTTCTCTGAGGGGTGGTTTTGTGGATTTGGGGAAAACTCCCTGTCCTGGCCTCTCGACTATAGATCCCCTGATGTGGGTGATCTGTTCTACCTCTAAATGCTCCATGCTGAGATCTGTTCATCCCTCCACAGAACTCTCTCAGATGGGATCTAAGACGGTCCACACCAGCGCTCCCTCAGGCACGTGGCCCACATCCGGCCCCTAGGAAATCCTCAAGCAAACCTGAAGTGGCAGCCACTAGAGCCGCCATCTTCCCCATCCCAGCAGCCAGTCAGCCTGTCTTCCACCTTTTGCATTTCCTGAGCTGAAGCCCTACACATGTCCAATGTGTCTCCCCAGGGCCAAGATACAAATAAGCCCCTGCATCATTCCAGAGAAGTCCCTCTTCTTGACCAGAGGTGAAGGGTAAAGAGTCCCTCCTCCCTACTCACACAACACCAATAGCTCTTTCCAAAAGTACTGTTTAACTTGACATTCCTTTGTGACATAGAAGAAGAGTTAAGCAACGTCCACCTAATTCTCACGCAGCCTCTTTAAAAATCTGCACCTTGGTCCAGGAATGCACTGTGGTGTCTGATATCTGCCATTGCAGATCATTTGAAGCCCCCCTAACAGAATGAGTCTACACTGGAATATTATCATGACTGTAGTAAAAGCTCAAAGAGTAACCTGTCATCAGATAGTCTTTGAGCTCACTCAGAATGAATCTCCATGTGGCAGAGAGACCTTTAACTCTTCCCACCTGGGAGGTCCAGAGTACAAGCAAGGACTGTCAAGACCAGACCCAAGAGAATAAAACCATCAAAGGGGCTGGAATTCCCTCTGCAGCACCAGTGGCCCACCTTCCAAACTCCAAGTCTCTGTATGAAGACCTACCCCTCCCCATCAGTGGACACCACTGGGGGCCCATGTTTCCGAGAAAGCCAATGCCCTTCACCTTGATCTGTAACCTGACCCCTAGCAGTTCTTAGCCTTGGGTAGACATCTATGGGTGGGCTTCAGAGGCATCTGAAATCTCCTGAAAAGTTACATTACATCTTCAAATATAAACACATCTCTCCGGGAAGGGTATATATTTTTAACATATTCTCTAGAGGGTTCATGATCCAGGCTTAGCACTACCTCGCAGTCTCAACATGGTCTCCACAAGAACAACAATGTTCTAATACAATACAGTCTGCCTGACAGCTATATGCATCCCATAACCAGGATGGCATTGCAATGCACCTACCGTGTGCTAAATGGGAGAAGGGGCTACCCAGGAAGATGAGCTGGGTTTTGAGAGAAGCATAAGGTCATGTCAGAGAGAAATGAGGGAAAAGACCATTTCAGAAAGTGGAACAGCATGGGCAAAAGCCTGGACACAGGTGTCAAGTGTGTGTGAAGAGATTGGCAAACCCTGCAGTCAGACTGGAGGTCTTGCATAGGAGGATGCTGGGAACTAACACCAGAAAATGGGGCTGAGGCTAAGCTGTGGGTGGTTTTAATGTGAAGGCTGAAGACTTATACTCATTTTGGAGAAGGGAAGAAGGTGAAAATCATTAAACAAGAAGTATTAACCTATCACATGTATCGTGATTGGCCATTTGCATGTCTGTTTTCTCAGATGGAATGTGATTGAAGTGTGGGAAATCAGAGTCTAATTCATGTTTATACTTCCCTGGCCCATGGTAGATGCTTAATAACTTGTTGGAGTCAAGAGGGAAGATAGGGCAAAAGGCAGGAAGGGAGGACAGTGGGGGGGAGTAGGAAGAAAGTAGAGTGGGAAGAAGGAGAAGAAAGGGGGAGCTGTACTTTAAAGATATATTTTTTATTATATGTATATTTTGGAGATGGTAGCTACACTTGTGGTCAGCATAGCAGAACATATAGAGTTGTCTAATCACTGAGTTGTACACCTGAAACTAATGTAACACTGTGTGTCAACTATACTTCAGTTTAAAAAGAAAAGAAGCGGGCACCTGGGTGGCTCAGTCAGTTAGGTCATGATCCCGAGGTCCTGGGATCGAGCCCTGCATCGGGCTCCCTGCTCAGGAGGGAGCCTGCTTCTCTTCTCCCCTTGCACCTCCCCCCTAGTCATGTTCTCTCTCTTTCTCTCTCTCTCTCTCTCTGTCAAATAAATGAAAGAATTCTTGTTAAAGGGAGGGGGGCACCTGGGTGGCTCAGTTGGTTAAGCATCTGGCTTTGGCTTAGTTCGTGATCCCTGGGTCCTAGGATCAAGTTCCGCATCAGGATCTCTGCTCAGCGGGGAGTCTGCTTCTCCCTCTCCATCTGCCTGCCACTCCCCCTGCTTGTGCTCTCTCTCTTTCTGTCAAATAAATAAATCTTTAAAAAAGAAAAGGACCATGGGCAATGTATAAACCATTGCTATGAAGGTGAATATATATATATATATTCACATACACACACGAATAATAGAAGAGAAAACAGAAGACCATTGCACTGGCCCAGGCACGCAGCAATGAACGTGAGTGACTTACATTTATCAGATGCTACGTTGCCATAAAATTCAAACTCTCATCTTCCTCTAAACGGCTCATCTGTAACGTGTTCAAGATTTGTATCTAATGTCTTAATTCATTGTAAGTAGCAGGGATCTGTAAGTGTGGTTTTACCAATCCTGTTAGTGAACTTACACTCATCCATCCTACACTTTCGCCCCATTTCCCTGATGAGCAGGGCATGCATTTGCTGATGGTGAGGAGGAGAGCGTGGCCCTGAAAGAGGAGACAGCGCTGACCCATGGGGCCCCCACATCCACACGGCTGTCCTACCCTTCTGTCACCAGCTCCCTACTTCACTGGCCAATGCAACTGTGATGCCTAGCTGACTTGCAAGTCCTGCTGGCCCGGCCTTACGAAAACCCTGACCTTCAACTCAAACCCTCTAATCCATGAGCTCTAGGATGTTTCTTCTCAGATTGGGTGGAATCTGGGTCAGTCCTGGGTTCCGATGACATTTTGGCTCTTCTAGGATTATGCTTTAATCTGTCCATGGCAGACCCACCTGAAGCTCTTTACTGTTTTCCCAGATGACCTTTCAGAGCATTCTGAGCGTGTCATTTCCTCTTTGACCACATTGTATATACATATTTCATGTGGAATTTCTGTGGCGCACCTTCAAATCTTGAGTCCTTAAATGTTCATTCACTTCCTTTATGAACATTCTAGTTCATCAACAAAATTATTCTGCAGAATTTTTAGGACATGGCTATAGATGCGTCAGGGTGGCTACCTTTGCCTGCATTACTGGAAAGGGACACAGGAATCTATACCCCTCCTCAAAGCTGATTGTAGATCCCAGGCTTTTAGAAACCTCAGCAATGAATCTCTTTACCCTCAAGAATTCTGCCATGGCATCTCTTCTCTTGTGAGCCAAGCCAGAGCAAGCACATAACCCAAGGTAAAAAGAACAAGATAGGGGCGCCTGGGTGGCTCAGTCAGTTAAACGTCTGCTTTCAGCTCAGGTCATGATCCCAGGGTCCTGGGATGGAGCCCCGTTGGGCTCCCTGCTCAGTAAAGAGTCTGCTTCTCTCCCTGCCCCTCCCCCTGCTTGTGTGCTCTCTCCCTCTCACTTGCTCTCTCTCTCTCTGAAGTAAATAAATAAAATCTTTTTTTTTAAAAAAAGAACAAGATAAAGTGAACAAGTGGTAAATCAGTTTACGTTCCCTGCAATGATATTTCTCAATTATTTAGTGAACATCTATTATATGCAAGTTGCTGAGAGGAAGCAGGAAAAAAAGGCTTGAGGGAAACGGTTACCTTCTGTAGGAAGATATTTGGCAAAAGAGGCAACCGGGTGCACATTATTCATTGCAGTGCAAGGTGCCACGTGACTGTCCCCTTAGGGGTGTGCTGAGAAGAGCAATTCCTTCTGGCTACGGCGGAGACAAGCCCTGACTAGCAGGACAGCTGTTACCCAGCCCCAGGTCCCACACAAGAACAAGAGTCATGCTGCAAGACCTTCTGGATTTTTTTTTCAAGAAAAGTGGGCAGGGGCTCCTGGGTGGCACGGCGGTTAAGCGTCTGCCTTTGGCTCAGGGCGTGACCCCGGCGTTATGGGATTGAGCCCCACATCAGGCTCCTCCGCTATGAGCCTGCTTCTTCCTCTCCCACTCCCCCCTTGTGTTCCCTCTCTCGCTAGCTGTCTCTATCTCTGTCAAATAAATAGATAAAATCTTTAAAAAAAAAAAAATCTCAAATCTTAAAAAAAAAAAAAAGTGGGCAGTGCATATTTTATGCAGGCTCTCCTGCTTTTTTAATCTTGTTAACCAATTGAAACTTTTTGAAAGCCCTGTTTCCATAAGCCATGCTGAGCTCTGTACTGCCACTTTCTATCTCTGACCTAGACGTGAGAGTTCCCAGAAGGGTTAAAACGACTCTGGAAAGGAGGGCTGGAGCAAATGCAGTCATTCTCGAATATGGATAGAGGACTCTGGTTTCATTCTCTGGACCATGGGAACTATCATGCAGTCTTTTTTTTTATTTCCATTAGCAGTATAATCCTATCTGTGTTTTAGAAAGATAATTCTGGTGGCAGATGGGCCCTTGACACATGACTTGATAACATTTGTCGAGTTAATGAATGAGACAGAAAACAGAGAAGGTAAGCCATTAGAGGCCAGTTAATTAGGGTCTTTCAATGATCCAGACAATAATGAGGTTAAATTTAGGAAAACAAACATGGAAAGAAAGTAGCAAATACAGATCCTATCTGCGAGGCAGATAGTATCATGGAGGTTATTAATTATCTTCAGCCAATTTGTCTGGCTTTCCTCCTTGCTAGGAGTTGATGGGATGGCACTTCCTGGTCTTGGGTTTTATTTAGTGCTGCCATGTGTTGCGATGGCTAATGGGTTGCAATAGAAAGTGACGAAGTGACTTCCAAACCAGAGCATTTAATTCCCATCCCAAAAGCTCTCTTTCCTTCTGGCATCATCTTGGCTGTGTTCAAGGTAGTGACTGTTCCATCAGCTTGGGCACCGAAGTGACTCCAATGAGCTAAGACCCCTACCAACTGACGATGACATGAAAAGAAAGAAACTTTGTTGAGCTAACCCACTGGGATTTTAGGGCTGTTTATTACCACCGTATAACCTGATCTATCCTCCCTGATCACATTTGTGTTTGCCTTTCGTGTCCATACTGCATTAACAAAGTAAAAATAATGCTGCTTTACTTCTCATAAGCAAGATCAACGAGCCTGGCAGAAATCCACAGAATTTATTTGCAAAAACACTACTGCCCGCATAGGTGACACAACCATGTTACATTCTAACCTCATTAATTTTCCAACATCTATTGCTTTTCATGAATTTTCCAAAGATTCTTTTGATGGCTCACTTCTTCCAGTAGGGTTATCATTAATGTAATTTTTTCACTGAAACTATTAGTTTTCTTCTTTTAATTTATTACATAGGAAAGCTGAAAATGAACTATGTGAATTGAATGGCTAATTTGCCCATCAATGTGACCTAACCAAATTAGCCATGAGATGTAGTGATTATTCCGCTAAAGAATTCTGTTGCAGAGATGGAAAAAGGAAATAAAAATGAGAATTACAAGAATATTATGATGTAATAGGAGTAACTTCTTGCCACACTATTAAAGTCATTTTGTAACAGGTTTCTTTTCAATGAATCTGGAAGGGAATTGCAAATCTAGCAGGGGCATATTGCTCGTTTCTATGTTTCAAAATATAAACATAGATGTGCCTTCGGGAGAATATTATCACGCAGTGTGTGGGCCAAGCTAAGCTAGGGTGTACGGGGTGCTTGAATCACGTCTGAGTTCAGATTTCTTCATCTGTAAAGTAAGAGGAAATATATGCTATCTCCTCTTCTCAAGAAATAACCCAGAACCCATGAGGTAAGAGCTATAAAGCCTTACTGGCACCCCCGAAGTTGTTGTACGGGAACAACATTGCATTACCTGCTTAAGGAGTTTGAAGTTCAGGCTCAATAACGAAGGCTTGTAGTGATATGGGGGAAGTGAAAAAGAGGAGAACAGAGTCAGGTTCTTAAAAAGAGCTCTCTTGCTATCCATTCTCGCATCCACCGCCTTCTCAAGGAATCAGCCGCCGCATCTCTGTCACTTAACTTTTTTTAATCTGAACTGACAGATCACTGGAGAATAACTGTAGTGAATAATCCCCACAGTGGCAGAGGGGATGGATTAAATCAACCATGAAAATAAGCACTGGCCCATGTGTCTATAGCCTAAAAGAAATCCTAGTAAACATAGTGTTGTGTTTAAACCAGGCACTGCATACTTTAAATCGCCTGCAATATTTTCTCCTGCAAATGTTCATTTGAAGGGAAAGGCAAAGAGAGGCTGCTGTCTTGAAGCCCAGTGTACATCTTGCTTTGTCTGATAAGCGTAGAAAATGCCGTTATTATTTTCTTAGCATAGGACTATCAGATGAACATACTTCTCTTTCCCCCACACCCATAGCTTCCTTTTTTAGCGCATACGGCTTCACTTCTACTCTTAACAGTTTAAAATTTTCCCTGGAAACACCATGCTCCAGAAATGTTAGCTATAATTTTAAACCTTTCAACCTCCACTTAAAAGGTGGATCGGCCTTTTGAGAAGAGGTCACCAAGGAAGTTAATAACTGTTTCTCACATTTATGGAGGAAAAATAAGGGGAGAAAACGTTACGTGAGCCCTTTTTGAGCTGATTTTATTCTACCCAAATGTATTTTCTGTCATTTAACTCACATGGTATTAAGAAGGGAAGGTGTCATAGTCAGTGATGTACTCTGACCCTCGCACCTCTCAGAACAAAACAAAAAACCACCCCTGATTATTCCTGTGGTGGAGAAGGAGCAGAGCCTAGAGAAATGTCATCCCGGGGGGGGTCTCACTGCTTTCGACGGTATTCTTCGCTGAGCCTCTGCCGAACTCCAGAAGAGAAGGAAACCCGTTATTATGGGAGGGTTAGGATTTGCTGATGAATAAATTCGGTCTCATCTGTCGAACAAATAGATTTCAAATCAAGAATGAATGTTGCCATAGATAGTCTATGACTCCCTGCAGCTTATGGAAAAATCAATCAAGCAAAATCAAGGAACACGTAGAATCTATCCACGGGAATTTTGTCAAAATGCACATTCAAATCCTGGGCGTTCTCATTTGATATGCTATTAACACACCGGAAGAAGACTTAAAAATCTGATGGGAAAAAGCAGGAGGGGGTTATTTAAATCTTTTTTGGAAGGAAGATCTTATTTTAAAAAAAGGTTTAGTATTGATAGAACTGCATTTTCATCCTTTACTCATGTTGTGTGATTATTTGAAGAGCACGATACACCCCAGGTTCCTTAACAGCTAGAAATCCATCACAGTGATGCTTTTCTAGTGCTGGGGAGAGTCCAGCTAGGTCCCAGGTTGTCCTAGCTAGTCACAGAAAGTTCTACCTCCGGTTTCCCTCTGCACCTTTCAAGAACATTTTTTGTATGTCTTTCTCTTTTCTACTTTGTATTTTTTTCTAGACTCCCCGAAAGGCTTTGCCTTCAAGAAAACTGCATTTGTTAAGAAATTCATATGCATATACCCCTCTTAACAACTATTTACATTTTTAATCAATTAAAGATGTTTACTATACTCACTTAAAGCTTCTCTTCAGCATGAATTAACTAGGTTTCACCACACTGGATAAATTTGATTATAGATTAATCCAGGAAGCCTTATTTAGAGTGTCCACTGACAGACAAATGGTAAAGAAAATGTGGTACATATGTATACCATGGAATATTCTTCAGCCATGAGAAGAAAGGAAATCCTGCTGTTTACAACAACATGGATGGGTCTTCAGGGCATTAAAATAAGCCAGGCAGAAAGACAAATACTGTATGATTTCACTTATATGTGGAATCTTAAAAAAAAAAAAAATCTGAACTCATAGGTACAGAGACCAGATAGGTGGTTGCCAGAGGAGTGGGATTTGGAGTGGATGAAATGGGTGAAAGGTCAAAGGTACCAACTTCCAGTTATAAGATACATAAGTTCTGGGGCGCCTGGGTGGCACAGCGGTTAAGCGTCTGACTTCGGCTCAGGGCGTGATCCCGGCGTTATGGGATCGAGCCCCACGTCAGGCTCCTCTGCTATGAGCCTGCTTCTTCCTCTCCCACTCCCCCTGCTTGTGTTCCCTCTCTCGCTGGCTGTCTCTATCTCTGTCAAATAAATAAATAAAATCTTTAAAAAAAAAAAAAGATACATAAGTTCTGGGGATGTAATGGACAGCATAGTGAATATAGTTAACAATACTATAGCATATATTTGAAAATTGCTGAGAGAAAAGATCCTAAAAGTTCTCACCTTGCAAGGAAAAAACAATTGTAACTCTGTGGGATGATGGATGTTAACTAAAATTTTGGGGATAATCATTTTGCAGTATACACATATAGCAATCATAATGTTGTACACCTAAAACTAATACATTATATGTCAATTACATCTCAAAAAGAAAACAATTTTATTAAGCATATTTTCTATGGAAAATAGTTCATTATTTCCTCCAGAGACCCTGATATAAATATATAAATCACATATATATAGTTATATATGCAAGTATGTATGTGCATAGATGTTGTATATAAGTACATCATATATATAAATTGTGTGTATATAAATACATTGTATACATATGTATATGTATTGTATATATGCATATTATGTATATGTACTGTATATATACTGATATATGTGTGTATATTATATTTGCACATTGTATTTATATATTTATATATATATACATTGTATACATGTACATTTTTTGTTTACATATAGGTATACAATTTCTTCATCTATAAAACAGTCCCATTTGACTACAACAGACAGAAACAGCTTTATGTTACTCCTAAATGGTCCACTCACAGTATCAGTTCCACATGTATGCATGTGTAAGTTTGAGTCAGAAAAAGCAAGATGATGGCGTTCCAAGGTCGAGTTTGTGAGTGTTGGATGAAAAATGTTAATCAGGTTTCTTTAATGCCAAAATTCTAAGTTATTGATACTCTAATGCTCACTGTGGGTTTCCAAAAATAGAATACAACATGCAGTGTCTCCCAAATTATTTGACCTCAGAATGCTCTTCTCTCGTGGGTTCCTGTGGAATGATGTTTGGGAACGTGTCTGGCTATGAGGAATGAATGTCTACTGTGGACTTTTCAAAAGGAGGTTTATGCCACAGTTGGTATCATCGATGGAGAACAAGGCGAATTCTGCTCCATCCAGCCCAGGGAGCCCAGGGAGCCCAAGGAACTCAATCTAATTAGTGTTCCGGAATGGATCCAAATATCACTATACTCACTCACATCCAAAGGGACAGGTTTATAAAACCAAAATGTCTTTTTTAATTTACAAAGAGAAAGATAATTGTCAAGGGGACCTGATATGATTTTCCTTTGGCCAACAATTTCTCTGCTTATAGAAGGACAAAACCAGGAAAATCCCAATCTTGGCAGAAGATTTCCAGATGACTCTGAATACAAAATTAGGCATGTCAATTATTCAAAGATAATATGGCGATGGGGGGGTTATATCTGCCACCTGGACCAGGTAGGTCATGGCCTCAGAACACCATCCCAACTCCAGAACTGGTTTCTGTAATGTGTCTCTTTCTGTGCTTCCAGTAATAACTAACTTCTATATGATGGGTAGTTACTCTCTATCTCTATGTTAAAACTTTCATCAGTTCAAGGCTTTCAGTGGAACTGAGCTGTTTTTTTCAATCCTTTATCACCGGCATTCTGTTCAATAATTAATTGACCAAAATTTTGGAGCCTGGGGACAACCTGTCTCTTTAATTTGGCTTGTTGTAAATATAGATATAAATATAGATAGATGGATATACAGATGACATACATTATATCAATAGGTATGGGATTATATATAGATATGGTGGTATAAACGCAGATAGAGGTGGATCTTATACAAATAGGTATGTATGTGGTGGTGTGTTTATAGATATAAATGGATATATCCTTGTCTGTATAGAGAGATAGTCAAGGAGACCTGATAGGATTGCGTTGTGACCAAACCGTTACAGACGAGTTCCATGGAAATTCATACCCTGTCACTCTGAGGGCATTTCGGAGTACCTTCCTGGGCCTACTACACAGTATCATCATCTCTGATAGTAATTATTAGATACTGTGCTGTGGTTCTTAGGAAGTTCTTTGATTCTTGGGCACTGAAGTCACTTCTCCCCAGTCGAGAATAAGAAGCTCCTGGAGTGTAGGCCCCAGACTCACCTGGAGCCGATGACTGCCTGTCTGGTGCAGGAGGACGAGATGAGCTTCAAGACAGGACAGACTCCAAGTGAAGCTCATGCTTCAGAGTCCCTGGGGAGAGGATGAGACAGGGGTAGGGGTGGGGAGTTCGCCTGAAATCTCACTCCTGCTTTGCTTCTTACCCTTCCCTATCCTGTTTTCCTTTACTCCCTTCCTGGTTTCTTCTGGAAGCCCTTCTCCGTAAATCACTGGCACTTAAAGCCTTAGCGGAGGGTCTGGAGCTGGGAAAAATCCAGTCTAGGAGATTGACTTTATAAGATTGTTGGGAGGACAGATGAGAAATATGAGGGCCTAGAACAGTGCCTGACCCCAAAGAATTAGCTGCTGTCCTACAGGATGCAGCCCAAATGTTGAAACTGATTCCCTAGAAACTTTTGTCGATGTAATGCAGGCATGTGGTTAAAAAGCATTTCAGTAAGAGGATTTGTGAAGAAACGCAGCTCTCAGCTATTCTCCTCCCTACCCTCAGGATTACTCCTCCAAGGCAATCACATTGAACCATTCCCGGCTTCATTCAGGCCTTATGGGTTTATCTCTGTGGTTCTGAATACTTTCCACTTATATCTGTTTCTTGATTTATTAGCTGGATGTCTCCTCTGCTCATTTCCAGCTATGACGTATGGGGGCTTAGCTCATTTACAACACCTACTTCCTTTTCATCTCTTCTCCTAATGGAAGTGTAGAGCTGGCTTTAGTTACTGTTGTAACTTTAAATCACACTTTTAAATCCCCACTTCTTCGGTCCTCTATGGAGGGACCTCTTGGTTCCCCACTTAGTGCTCTGCTTCTCACTTCCCCTCCCCTTTCCCAGCAAACTTTCACTTCCACACCGTCAAGGATTTTAGTAGCATTTATGTTCTCATTAAATCTGGCATGCCTTATTTACAGGCTGTTTCAAAACTTGAAAGCCAGTAAACACTCTTAGCCCTAATATGGTTACCTTATTATTTCCTGCAGAGCCAAGAAGTACGTTGTAATCACATGCCCTTCTAGTCTGGATTTTAGTGCCATTCAAAGAAAATATTCAAATAGATTCTCCTTTTGTCCTTCACCAAGTGCTCAAAATCATGCCACATCTCACTGTGCAACTGGGTCATGTTTCTTCTAGTCTGTTTCTTTTAGTGTTTCTTATAAAACCATACCTTGTTCTTATCTTGTCTGTTTGTGTTGCCTGAAGTATCTTATTACCCACCTTTTTTTATTGTGAAAAGAAATGTATACTTTCTTTAGGAAGTAGCTACCATCTTCTAGCTTATTTTTCTACACCATTGAATCCATTCTGCCTTTCTTCTTGGAGCTCAGTGACTTCTTTTTCTCATTTGAAACAACCCCTTCCTTTCTTGATCATGGCTTTCCCAGACAGCTTTTGTTTTTGCTAAAGTTTCTAGTTTCCTTTCTTTTTTCCCTTATTTTCAAATTCTTCCAAGATTTCAAATATTCTATCCCTTCTATGGAATCTTCCTTTTTTTCTGGAGAGTTCACCTAAGCCTTGTCTTTAGACAATCTAGACTTTAAACAATCTAGACTCAATGCTTTCTAGAACTTCCAGACATGGTTGTAGTGGGGCTTGCTGGTATTGCTGGTCTGTGTGTCCTAAATATTCGTCTTTCTTGGCTCACCACCTTATTTTGCTGAAGCACCTTTCAATCTCCTAAGAAAAAGAGTGTAAAGACAGGATGTGTAAGTTGTGGCAAGTTCCAAAATGGGCCTTACTCTACTCTTGCGGTTGACAGAAAGTTGAGCCAGCAATAGAACTCTCGGCTGGGAATCATCTTTCAGAACTCTGAAGGCATTCCTCCACTGATCTTAGCCATACAGTTTTGCTAATGCGAGGTCTGATGCTAGTTTGACTTATGTTGCTTTGTGGATTGCCTCTTACTTGTCTCTCGAAATCTTTTTAAGCTTTTCAAAAATCTTTATCTTTGGTATTCTGCAATTCCATGGGGAAAAGTATCTGGATGTCAGCCTCTCTTCTTTCAAGCTGGTTGGAACACAGTAGGAAACTGGAATGACTTCCTAAGGGCTTGGAAGAGTGTTGAGAGCTCAGTGTATTGGGGTGAGATTGGGAACTGACTGGCTTTTTTAGGGTACATAAAAGGAGGACTTTACTTTGAGGTGCCCATGTCCACATTGGAAATCCTAATTCATCCTGAGACATACTTTTCAATTTCTTTAGAGGAGAGCCTTCCCATGACTTTTCCTTAGAGTTTAGGTTGGCCTGGCTGTGGGCCCTTCTGCAGGTGGTGATGGAAGGAGATCCGCTGTCATCGAAGGGCCTCCTGGCAAATCCTGCTGGGAGTTCCAGCGGCCCAGCCACCTGAGTCCCCAGCCTCCCTGATGCATTCTTGGAAGATGCAGCCGCCTTGGGGAGGGCCCTGCCACACCTTCTTCCAGATGGCTTTGCTATGGTCACTCCTTTGCTCTTCATCTTCCTTGTTTAATGGGGCATCTAAAAGCTAACATTACGTCTCATACTGAAATACTTGTTAAAATATTCCAATAAGAGTACTCCCAAAAATGTCCACAAAGGCAGTAATGGATGGCAAATTACCCTCATATCTAAAAGAACGTGCTAAAGATACTGAAAGATTCCCAAGTGTCTGTTTTCCCTTTCTTTCCAAACAATGATTTTGTTTTGATATTTCTTTGCTAGTGGGAGAACAGATTCATTTTTCAGAAAAACATTATTGACGTTATGGAAATGGCAAAGCAAGTGGCTCTAGTTGAAGGCCAAGGAAAGAGTCACCCCCTCCCATCTGGGCTGCTGGGAGCCCCAAGGGCAAGGGCTCCTGACCCCTGGATGGTGCTTTAGAATGCAGATTTTGGCCTATTCTCTGGAATCTACTTTTCTAAAAAGCTCCCCAGGTGATTTTGTCCCCAATCTGAGATAGGCTGCTGGAGTTGGCCAAAACAACCCACCCCACCTAAAAAAGAAGCTGGCATAGTTCAGCATCAGCCGATAATTTGTAGGGATTTTTAATTGGAAGAATTTTTTTCTCTTTGTTTTCTCTTGCTATCCCAGCAGACACTGAGATCTCTGCCTTAAATGCAAAAGGAACAAAGGACAGAGTGGAGAGATCTCTGGAGCTGATAACAATGGCCACATTTGAGATATGTGGGATGGGCGTACATTACACTCTGAGGTAGAACGGATTTGGCTTGTTTCTAACACTGTTGCCAAAAATAAAGGCGCATTCCCCCCAAAGTTTTCACCTTCTGCACTTTCTCAAAGTCCTCCCTTCCAGGCACGGTTTTTCCCGACCACTTAGAGCAGCTTCTGTCCCAGGCACAGGTCGGAAATGCCCTTCATGAGGAAACCCGAGGGTTCCTGACCTGCGCAATTGCTTAAGTCCACCTTGGATGTCATTTCCTGGGGCGCTGGGGGAGGGCAGATACCCAATTTTACCAACTCAATTTCTTCTGGTTGGGTTGTTCTAGATTCCATTCTTTTTGATTTTCCTAGGGATTTTAGTAGGCAACAAAAGTGAACAATAAATACAGCGTTAGGGAAGCAAAGGTCACATCAGGAAGCATGAGTTTTCTTTTCGGTGGCCCATGAGCCCAGTGATTTGCAAGACTGAACTGATGTAGGAGTCGAGTCCTTGTTCTCCATGAAAGACAAATCCATCTGGAGGACTCTTCATTGCCCCCAACAACACCCTAGAGATAACAGTGTCACAGAGTTCTATGGACAACATAAGCTGATACCCTACTCGGTTACTTTCCTAAAAATGTCAAGAACCTGAGCCCAGAGAGGCTATTGCCCGATATCTAAGTGTAGACAAGACATTCTCTGACCATGAAGGCAAACTTGTAACACAAATCAATTGTATCATGGCCCTTCCCCACCCGCATTCTGCTCAGATCTCCCACCTCCTTTCCTGCAACCCAATGTCTCTCTTCCCTATAAAGACTCATGTCTTGCACTCAAGTTGGCATCTTTATCCTCAAACACACATTTGCATTTCCAAAATGTTTTGCCTGCAGCAGGACAGAGGTACAACTGTACATGCTTTCCAGGAGCTTAGCGATTCATCACTGAGCAGACACTTCCAAATTGGCCTCTGTAGCCAGGTGCCTTCTCAAGAGCAAAGCCTCGGAGGGCATCCCTGTATGAGTGAGGAGCCAGGAGGAAACAGGCTGGCCCATCCATACAAATGATTCTTTTACGTTCAGGGCTTGGAAGGGGCACCTAAGATTGAGTCAGCTGTAGTACTCAGTAGCTACGTAAACTCGGGAAGGTCAAGCGGTGCACTTCGGGGCCCAAGTTCAATATGAATAACATGGCAATGATATCGTCTATCCATGCGGTTTTCTTGGAAAGCTAATTCACTCATATTAAATGAAAGTACAGTGTGGACCACGTTTTCCCCCCTTTGCTGCCAGGCATCCAACGGTCCTGCCTCTGTCCCTCCCTCTGCTCCACCAGACACAACCCTAGCTGGTGCTTCCCTGAGCCCTCAGAACTGCAAGTTGTGCAGAGTGGGGAAGGATTGTCCTCTCCCCTTGTGGCATCCCAAGACAGTATAGTTCGGTCCCCAGTGTGTGGATATAGAGAAATGGCTTTTATTATTTAGTATATAGTAAATAATTGTAGTAAAATACACATAGCATAAAATTTGTCATTTTAAGGTGTACATTCTGTGGCATTAAGTACATTTGTGATGTCCAACCACCACCACTACCTACTTCTAGAAGTTTTACATCACCCTCTCCAGAAACAACGTACATGTCAGCAGTGACTCCCTATTCCCCATCCCCAGGACCTGGCGACCACTAATGCGCTTTGTGTGTCTACGGATTCGCCTGTCCTGCACATTTCATATAAATGGAATTATACAGTATATGGCCTTTGGCATCTGGCTTCTTGCACTTAGCATCACACGTTGCCCTTTCTGTTTTTACTCCGCGCCCTCCGTCTCCCTAAGACCAGGCTTGCACCAGGGAAGGGGGCTAAGGATGACTTTGAATAGCCATTACCATGCTGCTCTTTTCAGGATTCTGGGCACATTCAATGAGCAGCCCTCTCCCAGTTCCTTCTCGTTGGCATGTGTGCTCTACCCTCTGTAAACCTATTTCTATGAAGCTCCTCCAGCTCCCAGACCTGCCCAGAGGTGTGTAAGCATCGGCGGTTGAGTAATAGCTTATACTCCTTCCCTGAGGACTATCAAACCCAAACCACCAGTCTGCCAACCGTGCCCACATTTGCCTGAGCCCTGGAAATTCCAAGGAAATGCTGAAGCTGAGATCCCAGCTGGAATGATTATATTAGTGCGACGTTATACTCTGTGTTAACAAAAGAGAACACTTCCTGTAGTATTTGAGTGCCATTTTGCTTTCTGTGATCCTAAGATGTTTCAAATACCTTGGAGGCATAAAACACATCTGTATTTCTCCAGAATCTTTCCTGGACTTGGCCTTCAAACACAGATATGCACGATGCTTTCCCTTTTCTATTCCCCAGCCTTGGAAGTAGTCTTAGGTAAATCCCAGCCAACGTAATTCTGTTACCTCTGGTGGTATGGCTCTATTATGTGTGAGATTTCCTGAGGAAACCCTTCACAAACATTCAAAAGAAGAATTTTTTTTTAAAGATTTTATTTATTTATGTGACAGAGAGACAGCCAGCGAGAGAGGGAACACAAGCAGGGGGAGTGGGAGAGGAAGAAGCAGGCTCATAGCGGAGGAGCCCGATGTGGGGCTCGATCCGGGAACGCCGGGACCACGCCCTGAGCTGAAGGCAGACGCTTAATGACTGCGCCACCCAGGCACCCCAGAATTTTTTTCTAATTTATAGTTGATATATAGAAACTGAACAAATGGAGAAATGGAGGGCTCTTGGCTATTCCTTTGTCATATTAAATTATTTATTTCGGAGGCTTCGAGCCACTGGTTTTGCCATAGTGTTCTCTCTAGGAAATTCAGAGTTTGCTAGAATTTTGTTTTGTGTTTCTTTTTTTAAAATGGCAAGTTAAAAAAAATGTTAAATGCCCTAATGTAAATTTCTATTTATCTCTTTTTCTTTCATAGCTACTGGTATTATAGTTACATTTTACATTTACCATTGGTCTATATAGTGTATAGTAACCAGACAGAGCGGAAATAATCATAAAATAATGTAATTACCAGGGAAGAAAGTAAAAATCTTTAATCTTGGGGCGCCTGGGTGGCTCAGTCAGTTGAGCATCTGCCTTTGGCTCGGGTCAAGATCCCAGGGTCCTGGAATCAAGCCCTGAATGGGGCTCCCTGCTCCACGGGGAGTCTGCTTCCCCCTCTCCCTCTGTCTGCTGCTCTCCCTGCTCATACTCTCTCTCTCAAATAAATAAATAAAATCTTTTTAAAAAATCTTTAATCTACCATGCATAGGATCAGGGTTTCACCCCTAAAAATCTTCATTTTATCCACATTCTCTATAGTTAAATGTCTTTGAACCTTCCTATCTTGTTCTGTATCTCAGTATGCTTTATACAATGAGCTGTTAAGATGCTCCTGGCTTTACCACTTTTTTTTTTTTAACTTTTGTTTACATATTGTCATGTATGTGGCTTTGGTGTTCTTTCGACCAGAGTTACATTCTTGAATCACTCCCTCCTGCTTTTCTTTGCACCTAGTACATACCAGGCCCTATTTTATTGTCCACCATTTTTTGCTTGCAGATACCAAATTAGTTTATGTAACTCAAAGAGGTTTCGTTTAGGTTAATTTAATGCCTTTCCAGGCAAGATTATGGGAAAGAAATAGCCAAGCAATGTGAACGCACCAACATAAAGGAACGAAGACACATTTGGAACGGTGTCTTAGTAGGTTAGGGTCTGCTGCACGTACCCACCTGCCAATATCTGTCTGCCAATATTCCCCAGTCTGTCCTGTTTCTAAATGCTGATTTAGATAAATGCTTTTCTAACCAAAATGAAACAGTATGGTATTTAAGTCAACCGTGAAAATAAGCACTGACATGTGTGCCCCCCACCTGAAAGGAAGCAGGACGGGCTTGATTTGAATCAGGCAGGAGGCCAGAGGCAATCAGATTCCCCAAATTTGTAAACTCCACCAAAAGGAGAGATCAAACTCCATTCCCCCAGGACCCTCCAGATTGCAGAAGATCCTGGGAGATCAGAATTGAGCGGGGCTCCCCAGTCTTCAATAACATGTGATTTTGTACAAAAGGAATGGGTGGGTGAAAAACCAGGTCATTTTCTTAAGGTTCCAATAAATTGGGATGACTGGGTACTTTTTCTAACGAGACTTCATTTCTCAGAGTATTTTTAGGTTTACAGCAAAACGGAGCAGAAGCTTCAGAGAGTTCCCATTGACTGGGTATTTTGCGGTCCTGTCTCATACACATTATCTCTACCTCTGGAGTCCTGGAGCACCCCGGGCTCCAGGCAAAGCAGGACACGCACTGCACCGAGTGCTTGAATAGACGTAGAGTAACTCACCAACCCAGTGAGGACTTGCCATCCCAACCCTTCCAACGTGGAAGCTCTACAAGGGACCCGAGAGCATAGATTGGTGTTTGGTGCCCCTGGGAACTGTCAAGCTACCATTTCAGTGATACAGGTGTGCCTGGCTTTGAACAAACCCAATTAAAAAAAGTAATAATAAAAATAAACAAACCCGATTATACATTTAAAATCTGACTTAACACCAGAGGCTAATTGGGAGTGATCTTTGCACCACTTTCAGGGTAGGCTTTCCACCTTCTCTAAGGTCTCAAGTCATTCAGACTTCCCAGAGCCTCTGTTGCAGGTAGTCCGTTCTCCACACTGTCCTTCAGAAATGCCACCTAAGTCAGGTTGGGTCATCTGGATGTTTCTCACATTCCAGACTGTAATATCCTCTCTTCTTTCCTTTCAAAGAATGACCCTCCCTCTCTTGAACTCTTTCTTCTCTTGTTCCACAACCTGCACGGACACTGCCTTGGCCTCTCTAACCCACAGAAAGCCCCTGTCCTGATTCCCTGGGTCCTTCTGGTCTACCACCAGCAGTACTCTGTAACAGTCACCCCCCGACCTGATTGCTTTTTATGAGTTAATCTTATCTCCATAAACAGACTATGATCTTGAAGGTAGGATCGTCTCCTTAAATCCTATATATTGCTTGGCACAGTACTAGTGCCTAGCTGATGTTCAATAAATTTAACAAAGCAATGCTTGAATTTACAGAGTCACTGCTAGATTTTCTTACCAAGTTCTCTAGGTGTCCTCAACATATGGTTCAATGTGCACATACTTCTCAAGAACCTATTTGTTGTGTGAAGGCAGGAAAAGCAATATTCCACTTTACAGAACCAGTAGATTTTTTTCTAAAGGAGCGTTTTTAAAAAATATTTATTTATTTGACAGAGAGAGAGCATGCACAAGCAGGGGGAGCAGCAGGCAGAGGGAGAAGCAGGCTTCCCAGTGAACAGGGAGTCCAATGCAGGACTTGATCCCAGGATCCGGGATCATGACCTAAGTGGAAGGCAGACGCTTAACCGACTGAGCCACCCAGGCGTCCCTAAAGGGGCATGAAAAAATAGAAAAGAAAGAAAAAAGGAAACTAGTTTTTAATGTTACAAACAGGAGTTATTACTGTTGAAAATGTTGACTAATTAATTCTAGGTAAGGGAGAAGCAGAAAAACATTCCAGCCAAGGCCTACGGGTTCAACATGGATCCTTATATTTGTTTGTAGGCTTTTGGAAAGCTTTTAGACAGATTCAGGCAAAGGAGGAAGTGAACTTGTAGCAGCAATTTTCTCTAGATCATTCTTTGGCCAAACTAGCAGTCTTCCTGATGCAGAAATTGTCCAGTGCTAGACGGGCATAAGAGAACAAATTTAGTGTGTTTGGTGCTAAGAAGCTTGTCCCATCAACTCTTACTTTTCAAATAACAAGGAAATCGTAAAAAGATGATTTCATTCTCTCAGTTCTGAGGTGCTAACGTGTCTAGTTACCACGATAGAGTTCACAGTAGTTTGGAGGTGGGGGGTGAGGGGGCCCTGTCTCTTTCATCAGCAGGCAAAATATTCAGACTCAGGCTTTTGTCTCTGCAAAACCGAGAAACATCTTTAAGGGAAAAAAAAAAAAAAAACCCGCCGAAACTGTAGAAACTTGAAACTAACAAGTCTAAGCAAATTGGCCTGAAGAAGCAGGTGGAAGGACGCCACTGATGGTCCTTTGGATCCAAAGCAGATTACAAACAATTTAGTTTCTGTTCTTCACTCCAGTTGGGCATTTGCCAAAAGAATTAAAGGGGTTGAACTTTTATCATCGAAAGCCGATCTTGAAAGCCTAAGTGTCTTTCCCAAGCCAGTGTGGGAAGGAAGAGAGAGAGACCAGGTAAAGATTCTTCCCATTTCTGGCGCAGCCCTTGAAAGTCAAGCCCGAAGGGGGACAGGCGGGTCCTCTGCCAATTGTGAAATCTCCCCACAAAGGGACTCTTTTCTCCCCGGGCCCCCACAACCCTCGTCAACACCGAAGAGGTGAGGGCGGGAGAGCCCTCGGGGCTCGCACAGAGCTCGCGCTCAGAGACCCCGCCAGATGTGGTCGCGTGTGTTTCAACTGCACGTTCCCTTTCTCTCCTTGTAGCTACCTCATCCCTGAACTCCCAGCTCCAGCAGCTCCAGCAGCTCCAGCAGCTCC